>NC_060173.1:59748679-60048679 GCF_021184085.1 Oncorhynchus gorbuscha
GGTGACGCACCCCCCCAGGGACGGCACGAGAGAGCCCCAGCAAGCCAGTGACTCAGCCCCGTAACAGGGTTAGAGGCACAGAATCCCAGTGGAAAGAGGGGAACCGGCCAGGCAGAGACAGCAAGGGCGGTTCGTTGCTCCAGAGCCTTTCCGTTCACCTTCCCACTCCTGGGCCAGACTACACTCAATCATATGACCCACTGAAGAGATGAGTCTTCAGTAAAGACTTAAAGGTTGAGACCGAGTTTGCGTCTCTGACATGGGTAGGCAGACCGTTCCATAAAAATGGAGCTCTATAGGAGAAAGCCCTGCCTCCAGCTGTTTGCTTAGAAATTCTAGGGACAATTAGGAGGCCTGCGTCTTGTGACCGTCGCGTACGTGTAGGTATGTACGGCAGGACCAAATCAGAGAGGTAGGTAGGAGCAAGCCCATGTAATGCTTTGTAGGTTAGCAGTAAAACCTTGAAATCAGCCCTTGCTTTGACAGGAAGCCAGTGTAGAGAGGCTAGCACTGGAGTAATATGATCAAATTTTTTGGTTCTAGTCAGGATTCTAGCAGCCGTATTTAGCACTAACTGAAGTTTATTTAGTGCTTTATCCAGGTAGCCGGAAAATAGAGCATTGCAGTAGTCTAACCTAGAAGTGACAAAAGCATGGATTAATTTTTCTGCATCATTTTTGGACAGAAAGTTTCTGATTTTTGCAATGTTACGTAGATGGAAAAAAGCTGTCCTCGAAATGGTCTTGATATGTTCTTCAAAAGAGAGATCAGGGTCCAGAGTAACGCCGAGGTCCTTCAGAGTTTTATTTGAGATGACTGTACAACCATTAAGATTAATTGTCAGATTCAACAGAAGATCTCTTTGTTTCTTGGGACCTAGAACAAGCATCTCTGTTTTGTCCGAGTTTAATAGTAGAAAGTTTGCAGCCATCCACTTCCTTATGTCTGAAACACATGCTTCTAGCGAGGGCAATTTTGGGGCTTCACCATGTTTCATTGAAATGTACAGCTGTGTGTCATCCGCATAGCAGTGAAAGTTTACATTATGTTTTCGAATAACATCCCCAAGAGGTAAAATATATAGTGAAAACAATAGTGGTCCTAAAACAGAACCTTGAGGAACACCGAAATGTACAGTTGATTTGTCAGAGGACAAACCATTCACAGAGACAAACTGATATCTTTCCGACAGATAAGACCTAAACCAGGCCAGAACATGTCCGTGTAGACCAATTTGTGTGTGTGTGTGTGTGTACATGGGCGAGTGTGTGCGCAGGCATGTGTTTGTGCACACGTCCATGTATGCATGCATTGGTTTGTGTGTGTGTGTGTGTGTGTGTGTGTGTGTGTGTGTGTGTGTGTGTGTGTGTGTGTGTGTGTGTGTGTGTGTGTGTGTGTGTGTGTGTGTGTGTGTGTGTGTGTGTGTGTGTGTGTGTGTGTGTGTGTGTGTGTGTGTGCATGGGCGAGTGTGTGCGCAGGCATGTGTTTGTGCACACGTCCATGTATGCATGCATTGGTTTGTGTGTGTGTGTGTGTGTACATGGGCGAGTGTGTGCGCAGGCATGTGTTTGTGCACACGTCCATGTATGCATGCATTGGTTTGTGTGTGTGTGTGTGTGTACATGGGCGAGCGTGTGCGCAGGCATGTATTTGTGCACACGTCCATGTATGCATGCATTGGTTTGTGTACACTGTATTTCAACATTTCCTGAAGCTGAGCCAAAGTCTCTCTGAAAAGAAAGCAGTGAGGCAGCATAATAGAGGTAATGGGTGGAATGTGTCTCCCATTAGCCCAGTTGTTTAGCCTTTCCCTCTAGAGTTTGCCCCAATTTCTCCACTCAATACAATACCTCCATGGGTCTGCTCTAGCTGAGTGTGCACATGTGCCTGTACAGTACGTATGTGTACAATCTACACGCTTGAGCGGCTGTGTGTGTGTGCGTGCGCCTGCATGTATGTGTGCAATATTTGTGATTCCAGGATACCATTAATCACTTCTTTGTTGGCTGTGTAACTTTAGAGGTGTCATTTAGCTGTTCACACTAATAACAAATGGTCTATATAGTGTCAAATAAGGGTTATTTGGCTTGTGACCATATCAGATCCCTTTTTGGTTTTATATGGAACCTTTTTTGAAGGTTCTATAAAGAACCATGCTCATAAGGTTCTAAATGGAAGCTGTATGGTGCTATAAAGAACCCTTTCCTAAGGTTCTATGAAGAACCAAAAAAGGTTCTATAGAGCACTAAAAAAAGAGTTCCGCTATGGTTATAACCATTTTTGGGGCTATAGAACCCTTTTGTAATGTTCTTTATAATAATGTTATGGAGAATTGTTCTATAAAGAAAATGTCTCAATTTCAAAATGTTCTATGTAGATCTTTTTGAAGAACCATACAGGATTTTTTAAATTTTGTTAAAATTCTATTGGCATTATTATTGTGTTGATTTGCAAGCTTAATCAGCTGTGCTAGCTCTGGAACAGCTATGATTCACTGAGGAGAGACTTAAGAACCACTGCCTTAGTCAACCATTCTCAATTGACACAAACCCATACAAGAGTCCTTCACTAAATCAGTCACTGGCAATCATCTAATATAACATGAAATGGCATAACACAACAGATTAGAGGAACTGGAATGACACTCTCACTCATGGTTGTACAAATAGAGCTGTGAACTAACCATGTCCAGAAATATTCTAATGAGCTGCTGCGCCTACAATTTAACTATGAAAAGAGTAAAGAACCCTTTTGTGAACTGAAAATAACCAATGAAGGTCTCAAAGGGTTCTTTGAGTCATTATGGTTCCATAAAGAACCATCACCAAATTCTGCCCAGGCTAGTTAATGAATGAAAAAAATGGATAGCGTTTATTACTATGCTGATTATTATGTTCTGAATGTTGTGCTGAGGCGTGCTGAGAGAGAAGTGCGTGCAGTCAAAAGACAGGGGGGAAATGTGGTCATCGTTTACAGGTTATTTTGTCATGTTTGTCATTTATTGTCATGTCTTGTCCCTGTGCTCCCCATGCTATTCGTTTCCCTCTGCTGGTCTTGTTTGGTTCTATCCTTCTCTCTCCCCCCTCCCTCTCTCACTCTCTCGCTCTCTCTTCTCTCTGTCGTTCCGTTCCTGCTCCCAGCTGTTCCTATTCCCCTAATCATCATTTAGTCTTCCCACACCTGTTCCCGATCCTTTCCCCTGATTAGACTCCCTATTTATTCCTTTGTGATCCGTTCCTGTTCCGTCGGTTCCTCGTATTGTATTCACCATGTTGTGATTGCGTTTCGCCCTGTCCTGTCGTGTTTTTTGCCGTGATTGTGTATCACCCTGTCCTGTCGTGTTTTGTGCCTTCATCAGACGCTGCGTGTGAGCAGGTGTCTCAGTCGACTACGGCCTGCGCCTACCCGAAGCGACCTGCAGTCTGTGGCCGCTTCTCCAGTTGTTTTCCCCTCTACAAATCTAGAGGATGTCAGTTATTCTGTTTTGAACATTATTAAACTCTGTTTCTGTTAAGTCGCTTTTGGGTCCTCTTTTACCTGCTTGACAGAAGGAACCGACCAAGGAATGGACCCAGCGACTTCAGACGCTCGTTACACTGCCGTCGAGTTCCAAGGAGCCATGCTCGGCAGACACGAGCAGGAATTGTCTGCTGCTCGCCATGCCGTGGAGAACCTGGCCGCTCAGGTTTCCGACCTCTCTGGACAGTTCCAGAGTCTACGTCTCGTGCCACCTGTTACTCCCTGGCCTGCCGAGCCTCCAGAACCCAGGGTTAATAACCCACCTTGCTACTCCGGGCAGCCCACTGAGTGCCGCTCCTTTCTCACGCAGTGTGAGATTGTGTTCTCTCTCCAACCCCACACATACTCTAGAGAGAGAGCTCGGGTTGCTTACGTCATTTCACTCCTTACTGGCCGGGCTCGAGAATGGGGCACAGCTATCTGGGAGGCAAGGGCTGATTGCTCTAACAGATTCCAGAACTTTAAGGAGGAGATGATTCGGGTTTTTGACCGTTCAGTTTTTGGTGAGGAGGCTTCTAGGGCCCTGGCTTCCTTATGCCAAGGTGAACGGTCCATAACGGATTATTCCATTGAGTTTCGCACTCTTGCTGCCTCTAGTGAGTGGAACGAGCCGGCGCTGCTCGCTCGTTTTCTGGAGGGACTCCACGCAGCGGTTAAGGATGAGATTCTCTCCCGGGAGGTTCCTTCAGATGTGGACTCTTTGATTGCTCTCGCCATCCGCATAGAACGACGGGTAGATCTTCGTCACCGGGCTCGTGGAAGAGAGCTCGCATCAACGGTGTTTCCCTGCTCCGCATCGCAACCATCTCCCTCCTCTGGCTTTGAGACTGAGCCCATGCAGCTGGGAGGGATTCGCATCTCGAATAAGGAGAGGGAACAGAGGATCACCAACCGCCTGTGCCTCTATTGCGGAGTTGCTGGACATTTTGTTATTTCATGTCCAGTAAGAGGCCAGAGCCCATCAGTAAGCGGAGGGCTACTGGTGAGCGCTACTACTCAGGTCCCTTCATCTAGATCTTGTACTACTATGTCGGTCCATCTACGCTGGACCGGTTCGGGTGCTACATGCAGTGCTTTGATTGACTCTGGGGCTGAGGGTTGTTTCATGGACGAAGCATGGGCTCGGAAACATAACATTCCTTTCAGACCGTTAGACAGGCCTACGCCCATGTTTGCCTTAGATGGTAGTCATCTTCCCAGTATCAAATTTGAGACACTACCTTTAACTCTCACAGTATCTGGTAACCACAGTGAGACTATGTCTTTTTTGATTTTCCGTTCACCGTTTACACCTGTTGTTTTGGGTCACCCCTGGCTTGTATGTCATAATCCTTCTATTAATTGGTCTAGTAATTCTATCCTATCCTGGAACGTTTCTTGTCATGTGAAGTGTTTAATGTCTGCCATCCCTCCCATTTCTTCTGTCCCTACTTCTCAGGAGGAACCTGGCGATTTGACAGGAGTGCCGGAGGAATATCATGATCTGCGCACGGTCTTCAGTCGGTCCCGAGCCAACTCCCTTCCTCCTCACCGGTCGTATGATTGTAGTATTGATCTCCTTCCGGGGACCACTCCTCCTCGAGGTAGACTATACTCTCTGTCGGCTCCCGAACGTAAGGCTCTCGAGGATTATTTGTCTGTGTCTCTTGACGCCGGTACCATAGTGCCTTCTTCCTCTCCGGCCGGGGCGGGGTTCTTTTTGTTAAGAAGAAGGACGGTACTCTGCGCCCCTGCGTGGATTATCGAGGGCTGAATGACATAACGGTTAAGAATCGTTATCCGCTTCCCCTTATGTCATCAGCCTTCGAGATTCTGCAGGGAGCCAGGTGCTTTACTAAGTTGGACCTTCGTAACGCTTACCATCTCGTGCGCATCAGAGAGGGGGACGAGTGGAAAACGGCGTTTAATACTCCGTTAGGGCATTTTGAGTACCGGGTTCTGCCGTTCGGTCTCGCCAATGCGCCAGCTGTTTTTCAGGCATTAGTTAATGATGTTCTGAGAGACATGCTGAACATTTTTGTTTTTGTCTATCTTGACGATATCCTGATTTTTTCTCCGTCACTCGAGATTCATGTTCAGCACGTTCGACGTGTTCTACAGCGCCTTTTAGAGAATTGTCTCTACGTAAAGGCTGAGAAGTGCTCTTTTCATGTCTCCTCCGTTACTTTTCTCGGTTCCGTTATTTCCGCTGAAGGCATTCAGATGGATTCCGCTAAGGTCCAAGCTGTCAGTGATTGGCCCGTTCCAAGGTCACGTGTCGAGTTGCAGCGCTTTTTAGGTTTCGCTAATTTCTATCGGCGTTTCATTCGTAATTTCGGTCAAGTTGCTGCCCCTCTCACAGCTCTTACTTCTGTCAAGACGTGTTTTAAGTGGTCCGGTTCCGCCCAGGGAGCTTTTGATCTTCTAAAAGAACGTTTTACGTCCGCTCCTATCCTCGTTACTCCTGACGTCACTAGACAATTCATTGTCGAGGTTGACGCTTCAGAGGTAGGCGTGGGAGCCATTCTATCCCAGCGCTTCCAGTCTGACGATAAGGTTCATCCTTGCGCTTATTTTTCTCATCGCCTGTCGCCATCTGAGCGCAACTATGATGTGGGTAACCGTGAACTGCTCGCCATCCGCTTAGCCCTAGGCGAATGGCGACAGTGGTTGGAGGGGGCGACCGTTCCTTTTGTCGTTTGGACAGACCATAAGAACCTTGAGTACATCCGTTCTGCCAAACGACTTAATGCTCGTCAAGCTCGTTGGGCGTTGTTTTTCGCTCGTTTCGAGTTTGTGATTTCTTACCGTCCGGGTAGCAAGAACACCAAGCCTGATGCCTTATCCCGTCTGTTTAGTTCTTCTGTGGCTTCTACTGATCCCGAGGGGATTCTTCCTTATGGGCGTGTTGTCGGGTTAACAGTCTGGGGAATTGAAAGACAGGTTAAGCAAGCACTCACGCACACTGCGTCGCCGCGCGCTTGTCCTAGTAACCTCCTTTTCGTTCCTGTTTCCACTCGTCTGGCTGTTCTTCAGTGGGCTCACTCTGCCAAGTTAGCGGGTCATCCCGGTGTTCGAGGCACTCTTGCGTCTATTCGCCAGCGCTTTTGGTGGCCGACTCAGGAGCGTGACACGCGCCGTTTCGTGGCTGCCTGTTCGGACTGCGCGCAGACTAAGTCGGGTAACTCCCCTCCTGCCGGTCGTCTCAGACCGCTCCCCATTCCTTCTCGACCATGGTCTCACATTGCCTTAGACTTCATTACCGGTCTGCCTTTGTCTGCGGGGAAGACTGTGATTCTGACGGTTGTCGATAGGTTCTCTAAGGCGGCACATTTCATTCCCTCGCTAAACTTCCTTCCGCTAAGGAGACGGCACAAATCATTATTGAGAATGTATTCAGAATTCATGGCCTCCCGTTAGACGCCGTTTCAGACAGAGGTCCGCAATTCACGTCACAGTTTTGGAGGGAGTTCTGTCGTTTGATTGGTGCGTCCGTCAGTCTCTCTTCCGGGTTTCATCCCCAGTCTAACGGTCAAGCAGAGAGGGCCAATCAGACGATTGGTCGCATACTACGCAGCCTTTCTTTCAGAAACCCTGCGTCTTGGGCAGAACAGCTCCCCTGGGCAGAATACGCTCACAATTCGCTTCCTTCGTCTGCTACCGGGTTATCTCCGTTTCAGAGTAGTCTGGGTTACCAGCCTCCTCTGTTCTCATCCCAGCTTGCCGAGTCCAGCGTTCCCTCCGCTCAAGCGTTTGTCCAACGTTGTGAGCGCACCTGGAGGAGGGTGAGGTCTGCACTTTGCCGTTACAGGGCACAGACGGTGAGAGCCGCCAATAAACGCAGGATTAAGAGTCCAAGGTATTGTTGCGGCCAGAGAGTGTGGCTTTCCACTCGCAACCTTCCTCTTACGACAGCTTCTCGTAAGTTGACTCCGCGGTTCATTGGTCCGTTCCGTGTCTCCCAGGTCGTCAATCCTGTCGCTGTGCGACTGCTTCTTCCGCGACATCTTCGTCGCGTCCATCCTGTCTTCCATGTCTCCTGTGTTAAGCCCTTTCTTCGCACCCCGTTCGTCTTCCCTCCCCCTCCCGTCCTTGTCGAGAGCGCACCTATTTACAAGGTACATAAAATTATGGACATGCGTTCTCGGGGACGGGGTCACCAATACCTAGTGGATTGGGAGGGTTACGGTCCTGAGGAGAGGAGTTGGGTTCCGTCTCGGGACGTGCTGGACCGTTCGCTCATCGATGATTTCCTCCGTTGCCGCCAGGATTCCTCCTCGAGTGCGCCAGGAGGCGCTCGGTGAGTGGGGGGTACTGTCATGTTTGTCATTTATTGTCATGTCTTGTCCCTGTGCTCCCCATGCTATTCGTTTCCCTCTGCTGGTCTTGTTTGGTTCTATCCTTCTCTCTCCCCTCCCTCTCTCACTCTCTCGCTCTCTCTTCTCTCTGTCGTTCCGTTCCTGCTCCCAGCTGTTCCTATTCCCCTAATCATCATTTAGTCTTCCCACACCTGTTCCCGATCCTTTCCCCTGATTAGACTCCCTATTTATTCCTTTGTGATCCGTTCCTGTTCCGTCGGTTCCTCGTATTGTATTCACCATGTTGTGATTGCGTTTCGCCCTGTCCTGTCGTGTTTTTTGCCGTGATTGTGTATCACCCTGTCCTGTCGTGTTTTGTGCCTTCATCAGACGCTGCGTGTGAGCAGGTGTCTCAGTCGACTACGGCCTGCGCCTACCCGAAGCGACCTGCAGTCTGTGGCCGCTTCTCCAGTTGTTTTCCCCTCTACAAATCTAGAGGATGTCAGTTATTCTGTTTTGAACATTATTAAACTCTGTTTCTGTTAAGTCGCTTTTGGGTCCTCTTTTACCTGCATGACATATTTATGGTATTTACGATATGTTTGAGCTAAATCTTACGATTATTGGTAGATAGTACAAAACATGATCCATGCATGGTCATTGACGGTTACTTGCTTGCAAAACATGTTCGCGATACCTTGAGTTAGCTAGCATGAGCATGCTGCAAGCTAGCATAGCAACTATAAAAAATGGATGCAAATATTACTGTGAGGTAAGACCACTTTCCCAAATCTCTTTATTTAGCTAGCTAGCTAGCTAAGCTTAGGTGAGCTTAGTTTTGTATTGAATTAATTGTGTTTTTAGAAGTTACATTGATTTAAATAGCTATATTTTACACTAAGTAGCATATGACAAGTGTTTTATCAGCTGTACAATGTTATGGGATAAAGGTGAACTTCATTAATTAATCTTCTGGTCATCATGAGTGATCAGATTGTACCTGGGTCTACCATTAGAGAGGCTGGGTTCAGACTACAGGCCTATTCAGGCCTATACCAGGGTAATAGTAGATCATAGGAAACCCTGTTGCAGTGAGGTTACTGTAGCAATAACAGTACCAATTGAATACCGATGTATGTGTATAAATGAATTGATTTCTCGCTGAATTACTACATTCATGAAAGGTAGTTGATCCTTTTTTTTCTTGTTCCATACCAGGCTGCCATAGTATGGGTGTAATGTACTGGGTGTAGTGGGTGAGAAGTCAGGCGCAGGAAGCAGAGAGTTCAGGGTAGTGCTATATTTAATGCACAAAACGCCGAATATACGCCAACCCCATGAAACACAGGGCGCACAACAAAACAAATTCCCCAAACACGGGGATTAAAAAAGTCCAGCAAAACCCACGAAATGAGAAACACGTAACCCACAGACGTGCACACAAGTTACACAAAACAATCCCACACAAAGAGCAGGTGGGCCTACTGGTAAATAAAGCCTGACTAATCAGCCTACACACAAACAGGTGAAACCAATAAACAGAAAGGGGAAAATGGATCAGTGGCAGCTAGTAGGCCGGTGACGACGACCGCCAAGCGCCACCCGAACAGGAAGGAGATACAACTTCGGTAGGAGTCGTGACAGTACCCCCCCAGACGCCCGGCTCCCGCAGCGCCTCGAGGGCGACCCGGAGGGCAGGGCGCAGGGCGATCCAGATGGAGGCGATGGAAATCCCTCAACAGTGACAGGTCCAAGATGTCCCCCAACGGTACCCAGCACCTCTCCTCCGGGCCATACCCCTCCCAGTCCACGAGGTACTACAGGCCCCTCACCCGGCGTCTCGAGTCCAGAATGGCACGCATTGTTTACGCCGGGGACCCCTCGATGTCCAAAGGGGATTTTGACTCTCCTGCGCCTGACTTCCCTGCCACCTATACACACGGCGCTGACAGAATCTGTCACGACTTGCCGAAGTCGTTGCCTCTCCATTTACACTCCATTTTGACTCTCCTGCGCCTGACTTCCCTGCCACCTATACACACGGCACTGACATCCAGGGTTTAATTTAGTTTTACTATTTTTTACATTGTAGTGAAGACATCAACACTATGAAATATAACGTATGGAGTGTAGTAACCAAAAAAGTGTTAAACAAATCAATATTTATTTCACATTTTTGATTCTTCAAAGTAGCCACCCTTTGCCTTGATGACAGCTTTGTACACTCTTGGCATTCCCTCATCCAGCTTAACCTGAAATGCCTTACCAATAGTCTTGAAAGAGTTCCCACATATGCTGAGCACTTGTTGGCTGCTTTTCCTTCACTCTGCGGACCAACTAATCCCAAACCATCTCAAATGGGTTGAGGTCGGGTGATTGTGGAGGCCAAGTCATCTGATGCAGCACTCCATCACTCGCCTTCCTGTTCAAATAGCCCTTACACAGCATGGAGGTATGTTGGGTCATTGTCCTGTTGAAAATCAAATTATAATCCCACTAAGCGCAAACCAGATGGGATGGCGTATCACTGCATAATGCTGTGGTAGCCATGTTAGTTAAGTGTGCCTTGAATTCTAAATAAATCACAGACAGTGTCACCAGCAAAGCACCCTCACACCACCTCCTCCATGCTTTACGGTGGGAAATACACATGCGGAGATAATCCGTTTACCCACACTGCATCTCACAAAGACACGGTGGTTGGAACCAAAATCTCACATTTGGACCAAAGGACAGATTTCCACAGATCTAACATCCATTGCTCGTGTTTCTTGGCCCAAACAAGTCTCTTCTTCTTACTGGTGTCCTTTAGGAGTGTTGTTTTGCAGCAATATGACCATGAAGCCCTGATTCAAGTAGTCTCCTCTGAACAGTTGATGTTGTGTCTCTTACTTGAACTCTGTGAAGCATTTATTTGGGCTGCAGTTTCTGAGGCTGGTAAATCTAATGAACTTATTCTCTGCAGCAGAGGTAACACTAGGTCTTCCTTTCCTGTGGTGCTCCTCATGAGAGCCAGTTTCATCATAGTACTGGCTGGTTTTCGTAACTGCACTTGAAGAAATCTTCAAAGTTCTTAAAATGTTCCGCATTGACTGATCTTCATGTCTTAAAGTAATGATGGACTTTCTTTTGTCTTTGCTTATTTGAGCTGTCCTTGCCATAATATGGTCTTGGTCTTTTACCAAATAGGGCTATCTTCTGTATACCACCCCTGACTTGTCACAACATAACTAATTGGCTCAAATGCATTACGAAGGAAAGAAATTCCAAAAATGAACTTTTAACAAGACACACCTGTTAATTGAAATGCATTCCAGGTGACTACTTCATTACGCTGGTTGAGAGAATGCCAAGAGTATGCAAAGCTATCATCAAGGCAAAGGGTGGCTACTTTGAAGAATCTCAAATATATTTGTTTAACACCTTTTTGGTTACTACATGATTCCATATGTATTATTGATAGTTTGATGTCTTCACTATTATTCTACAATGTTATTCTACTGGTACTGTACCTTTCGACGTGGTAAAAGCATAACAAAACAGGCACAGACAGAGGTCCGTAAATAAATTAAACAGTGGGTTTCTACGAAAGGTTGTCCCTCTCGAGCTGTTCTCCCTCTAGGTGTAACACATCATTCATTTAGTAAAGCGTTGAATTTGGTTAATATTGCAGTGGGTTTCTAACATGTGTGACCTGTCCGTGGTATTGCTTTATTAGTTGACGACGGGTCGTGGTCATTTTGATTCTAAGTGTGCTCTTACACTGTGAATTCTATTTGTGTATGCATACCATTGAGTATTATAGCACGATAGTGTGCCTTTTCTGTGTACGTGGCCTATTAGTTGGTCAAGCCAAAGATGGCGCTGGCGCATGTTACGTTGGAAATTGTAATACGTCCCACCCGTTCTGGGGTCCTTATAGGAATTAGCCATATTCCATCCATTCAATCATTCATAATGCCTTAGTCATTAATGTGTTACTACTGCCACCAGAGTTAAGCCCTTTTATAAGTAGTAACATGGTTAGTGATGCCTTCATAGTTTATATTGTAAGTGGTGTTATATTATGTCATTGCATTTCTATGTATGTTATCCTGATATTGATGGCACTTTGTATTCTGCTCTCTCCTAGAGAAACGACACATTCACTCTTCCACACCCATAGTTATGGATCAGTGGCCTTCCTAGTGATCAACCCATAGCCCTGCCTGTTATATACTGTTATTCCTCCAAGAAAACTACAAGTCAACCATTCACTGTGCCTTGCAATCATTGCGTTCTGACTGATGCCCGGAGGGGAACACGCCCAAACCAAACCAGCAACCTAAGAATAATACAGTCCTTTAGCCCTTACAGGCGAGGAACCTCAGATATTCTCCTCCAATCCATTTGAAAAAGGAGGTGAAGAGGATGTGAGGATTTGAAGAAAGACAAAATTAGAAAAAGCTTATCCCTGAATCCCAAATCAACCCCTAGCCATTTGTCTATACACTTGTGTAGACCTGAGCGGATTAGATAGGTGAAAGCTATATGGGGACAATTCAACCTGGCCTGGATCTACCTGTAACCTGTGTGTTTTCTTTCTGCATCCTTCTATGCCTTTTCCTTTTTCCTTTTTACTCTCCTCTTGTTCTTCAGGATCTAGTGGTTCTGTCATGCTCTGAGAAGCTTACCGTATCCCTTCCCCAGACCTGGATCCACCTGATGTCCTCTAGCGGTTCTGTCATATTCTGAGAAGCCTACCGTATCTCTTCCCCAGGCGTCCTCTAGTGGTTCTGCCATGCGTTGAGAAGCCTACCGTATCCCTTCCCCAGACGTCCTCTAGTGGTTCTGTCATGCTCTGAGAAGCTTACCGTATCCCCTCCCCAGACGTCCTCTAGTGGTTCTGTCATGCTCTGAGAAGCTTACCATATCCCTTCCCCAGACGTCCTCTAGTGGTTCTGTCATGCGTTGAGAAGCCTACCGTATCTCTTCCCCAGACGTCCTCTAGTGGTTCTGTCATGCTCTGAGAAGCTTACCGTATCCCCTCCCCAGACGTCCTCTAGTGGTTCTGTCATGCTCTGAGAAGCTTACCGTATCCCCTCCCCAGACGTCCTCTAGTGGTTCTGTCATGCGTTGAGAAGCCTACCGTATCTCTTCCCCAGACGTCCTCTAGCGGTTCTGTCATATTCTGAGAAGCCTACCGTATCTCTTCCCCAGACGTCCTCTAGCGGTTCTGTCATATTCTGAGAAGCCTACCGTATCCCTTCCCCAGATGTCCTCTAGTGGTTCTGTCATGCGTTGAGAAGCCTACCGTATCTCTTCCCCAGACGTCCTCTAGCGGTTCTGCCATGCGTTGAGAAGCCTACCGTATCTCTTCCCCAGACCTGGATCCACCTGATGTCCTCCATGATCAACCACCCTCCAAGATCCCACTTTTCATTACATTATCTACAGCTACTGTTAATTCCATGTGGTTTAATCTAATCTGCTGTGTTTATCATCCTGGGCACAGTGAGATACACAGATGCACTAGCACTGCAGACATTCCAAGTTCAAAGAGAACAGCTGTGCCTGGACTTTACATTATCCCCTTCTGAGACTGGCTGCCTGTCTCTGAAAAGTGACTGGCAGAACCACTTCTAGCACCAACTGAGATTTACAAAAAAATATATTTTTTTTAAATTGTGCAAAGCTGTCAAGGCAAAAGGTGGCTACTTTGAAGAATCTAAAATATGACATATATTTTGAGTTGTTTAACCCTTTTTGGTTACTACATGTGTTAATTCATAGTTTTGATGTCTTCACTATTATTCTACAATGTAGAAAATAGTAAAAAAAATAAAGAAAAACCCTTGAATGAGTAGTTTACATAAGCATTCAGACCTTTTGCTATGAGACTTGAAATTGAGCTCCGGTACATCCTGTTTCAATTGATCATCCTTGAGATGTTTTTACAACCTGATTGGGGTCCACCTGTGGAAAGTTCTATTGACTGGACATGATTTGGAAAGGCACACACCTGCCTACATAAGGTCCTACAATTGACAGTGCATGTCAGGGCAACAGCCAAGCCATGAGGTTGAAGGAATTGTCCGTAGATATCGGAGACAGGACTGTGTCGAGGCACAGATTTGGGGAGGGGTACCAAAACAGATCTCCAAGAACACATTCTTAAATGGAAGAAGTTTGGAACCACCAAGACTCTTCCTAGAGCTGGCCGCCCAGCCAAACTGAGCAATCTCGGGAGAAGAGCCTTGGTCAGGGAGGTGACCAAGAACCCGATGGTCACTCTGACAGAGAGCTCCAAAGTTGCTCTGTGGACATGGGAGAACCGTCCAGAAAGACAACCATCTCTGCAGCACTCCACCAGTCAGGCCTTTATGGTAGAGTGGCCAGACGGAAGACACAAAAGTTTCATACTGCGGCCCACCCTGCGTGATGCTGTAGCATTCTGTGGCACGTCATTTAATTCTCAGCCGTTTCTTCTGTTATTACAAGTTATTGCTAATTTGACCACCAGAGGGCATCTATGAGAAGCATTTGATAGTCTTCCGTATTGGCGTTACCAGATAATTTCAAACCTTTTTTGTAATAACATAGTATATGGAATTGATTTTCAGAAATTTGGCTTAATTAATTTAATCCATATTATGGTGTTTCCATTCCTCGAAAAATGTTCAGTTTGTACATTCAGACCGCTTCACTCTCAGAGCGCGTTCTGCCCTTATTACGGAAGTCAAGCACCCAAGCTAACATTGACTAGCTACTTCCAGACACAAATGAGACCACTCTAACCACTTTACTCGCCCAAGCAGAGCTGGTAAGGCAGTTTTCGTGTTAACCAGAGTGTTGGTGACTGTAAATGTGCTGCTGGAAACAATTTCATTATGCTTTTTTTCCGACGTTTACTGACACCGGCCATATTCAACGGGTGTTGAGCGCTCGTAAAGTAATTATTCTGCGTTCTGGTACAGTGTAGATAGTAGGCTGGACACATGACATTTTTAACAACTTTCTTTTCTGAAAAAAACCTCATTCGTAATATGACCATATTTCCCAGCTGCTTACCGCCGTTTTGAAGTATTTTTGTGGATTTTTCACCCTGCCAGCTCATATTAGTTCTATTGAGCACCGTGGCACCAACTCGCATTCCGAACATTCTATTCCCAGCTTATTGTCCAACGTCACAATACCCGCTTCGCTATTGTTGGCAATTAGACCTGCTCATGTTGTTTTATAGTTAAAATGTAAACAACAAAATGTAAACAACAAAACTAATATTGGAACTTTGCGGTCTCCCTATTATTTCCTATGGGGGAAAAATAGGCATGTCTGTCTATTTCGCCAAATACCTCAATGTGTATATTTAGATTTTTGTCAAGTCTGGTGTAACCGGTGTGACATGGCTGGCTCGTTAGCGGGGTGGTGGACGCTAACGGCATTTCAATCACTCACACATTTCAATCACTCGCTCTGAGACCTTGATGTAGTTGTTCCCCTTGCTCTGCATGCAACAATGCTTCGAGGGTGGCTGTTATCTATGTGTGCAGAGGGTCCTTGGTTCGAGTTCAGGCAGGGGCGAGGAGAGGGACGGAGGCAAAACTGTTACACAGGCACCATTTTAATCAGGAGAATCTCCTCTTTGTAATTATGTACGTTTGGGCAGTGAGCTCGTTTGTTATCAATCGCTAGACCAGAAAGAGAAGTTTACATTTTTTCCCAACGTTTTCATTATGCATGTCACACAGCTTTTTATGTCTCTATTTTCGTTTGGTCAGGGTGTGATTTGGGTGGGCATTCTATATCCTTTTTCTATGTTTTGTATTTTGTATTTGTCAGGACCCGGTTACAAACCCGGGTCTCCGGAGTGAGAAACAGTCACTTAACCAACTGAGCCACAAATAGTCGGCAGAACCCAGGAGATGAGGCAGACACAGCAGTACTTGAGACGGTGTATTTAATGAAGTAAAAAGTGAAGTTCTTCGGAAAACATGTAACTCCACAACCTCAAAAGGAATCCTACAAGAACAAACGTAATCCTCCAAGACAAAAAAGGTAAATCCACAAGGTGGAAGGTAAAGCACAAGAAGCCTCAAAAGATACTCAAAAACAAACAAACAAGAACAAAAAACAGAATTCCACAAGAGAGTCCACCGGGATCAACAAGAGTTCACAGAGTACTAGGGCTGGGTGCTAACATACAAACACAGAGCAAAGAACTGAGGAAAACAAAGGGTTTAAATACAATCAGGGGAAACGAGGCACAGGTGCAAATAATAATGGGGATCAAGGGAAAACAAAAGGTCAAAAGGCACAATGGGGGCATCTAGTGACCAAAAACCAGAACAACCCTGGCCAAATCCTGACAGTATTATTTCTTTGTTTTGGCCGAGTATGGTTCTCAATCAAGGACAGCTGTCTATCGTTGTCTATGATTGGGAACCATATTTAGGTATCTTTTTCCCACATGGGTTTTGTGGGTAGTTATTTTCTGTTTAGTGTTTGCACCTTACGGGACTGTTTCCGTTTACTCTCAGGTTATTTTGTATTAGTGTTCAGTTCAATAAACAAACATGAACACTTACCACGCTGCGCTTTGGTCCGACTACTCTTCCTCATCCGACGACGAAAGCCATTACAATGCAGACATAAGAACACAAGTTGTCTTTTTCCAGTTTCGTCCGACGAACAGATTGTAGTGGTAAAATAAAAAGAGATACATAAAAAAATTTTAAAAAAGCATCACTCCTGTCAAAACAGGCTCGGCGAACGTTCGATTCCATTAATTTGCTAATTTGCTCGCGCAAGTGATCCAGTTTAGCCAACGTTCTTGAGCCATTCTTCAGCCTTGCGTGAATTTTGACTCGTTCTATTGTCCAGCCTATAGATAGCCAGAGTGAATTTACAAAAGCACCCGAATGTTCATTGAGAAAGCACAACGACTACACCATTTAGCTAACCTAAGAATGACGAGAATAATCAAGTCAATAAACATTGGCTAGTTAGAGAGCCAAGAGTTAATATACTGGCAAGATTGATGTATAACTACTAACGCTCGGTAGATAGCTAACATACCGGTACATACTGCTGTAATGATATGCTATGTGGTTTGTAAGGACAGCGTAGCTAACAAATTGTCAGCCAACATAACGTGTAAGGTAATTTGTTTGAAAAGTCATTACTTTATTACATTGAGTAGCAAGCTACCCCTTGGTCATTAGGGCAAATCTGCTCTGTGATAGGAGGGGAGTTTTCACACCTAACTCGGCTATTAGACTATTCTTTAGTAAAGGTTGAATAGTCTATTGTTCAGCTATTAGCTCTCATCATTCTGCTCCAGAGTGGCTCGCTTGTGGGCGTGCTGGCAGGATATGGCAGCATCTTCGGTTGTGCGTCCAAAATTCTGCATACAGTAGCACGTTTGTATGAAGGTGTGGTTATTCACAGGCAAATTGTTATATGCTATGGAGGTACATTTGTGTCTTTTTGCTGAAAGCAAAACCTTTTTTATTTTCAATCAAAAATAATTGTTCTGTAAGCAACTTTTTTTCTGACACAAAGGAAGTCAAAGCGGACACCTACGAAGATGGCATCTCAGGTAAGCAGCACTGGGCTGTATTGACGTATCCGAATAATGACTTCTGCTGCTTTAGATTGAACCTTCATATCTCAGTTATTGTTTTCATATCTCTAAAAAATATGCTGTTTTCTTTACTCTCAGAATGTAAGCTGACCAAGGGGTCGAAAATGTAGACAATACCAGATGTTCACTGTCCGAGGAACAGGCCATGGAAGCTTTATTGCTGGCAAAAGTGTCCATAACCAGAGGTAATTAAACTGCTCTGTGTTCCTTTTCTCCATCTCTGCCTGTCTTGTTGTACATGGAACCTGTCTCACATGCATTAATTTAAAAAAACTTAAGATGTCAGATGCTAATTTTCAGATTACACCACATAAACACAGCCATTTTCACTGGACTATCTGTTGCTGCCAAGTCATGATTTCCCTGGGGGTTAGCCTTGCAATAACCAAGTGGTGAGACACAGAGCCGTCTATAGGTACAGTCCGATAGGTGTCAGGTACACTCCGATAGGTGTCTGCATCACATACAGTATCTTCTATTGACATTATCTTCTATTGTTTGTCCTCATGTGTCTGTTTTTCAGCATAAAGTACTCTGTAGCCAGTTAGTGTGGACACCAGGTGAGACCACACACACATAATAACAGTCTCTTTTCTTCACTTCATCCCTTTGCAACTTCTCCCTAAATCCTCTAGGTTATATCTTCTGTTTTGGTGAACCCCTCCCGCATCTCAACTGGCTGACACAGAGGGCACAGCATGATCATAGGTGAGAGGTCACTTGGTCGGATCAACAAGAAGAATTATTAAAGAGATACTTTACATTGAAATACAGACAGAGATGTAGTAGTCCCAGAGTTAATGATCCAAGTTCAGTTTTGCATTTCACCTCCTGATTTAAGATGACTGGCTGTGTTAGAATAAAACAAACCGGGTTTAATCATGCTCTCTTTCTATCCATTTGTCACTCGTCTGCAGGTATGTTTTGATGTGAGAGAGGAAGCCAGTCCTGTCATCACCATCTCACCCGCTCTTAAGATAACTTTCAGGCCAACTGGGGGCCCAAGGCTGGTTAGGAGACACCTCAATTATGATGAACTGAGAGAATATTAGGGTAGCACTGTAATTCAGTGTCTGCTGTCTGCCGCTGTTCTTACCTCTTTCCCTTCCTGTCATCTACATCTCTCTCTCCACCTCGTGTAATGGCTCTCGTCGGCATGCATAGACCAAAACGCAGCGTGGTAAATGTTCATGATGTTTTATTAATGAAAAAACACTCGAACAAAATAACAAAGAGAAAAAACAGTTCTGTCAGGTACAGACACTAAACCGAAAATAACTACCCACAAAACCCAAACGAAAAAGGACAACTTATATATGATCCCCAATCAGAGACAATAGACAGCTGCCTCTGATTGGGAACCACACCAACATAGAAATAAAGAAACTAGAATGCCCATCCTAGTCACACCCTGGCCTAACCAAAATAGAGCATAAAAACCTCTCTATGGCCAGGGTGTGACACCTTGTCTTTCTTCCTCGTTTTGCAATGCACACCATATGTGCATTGAAGTACAGATTGAACTTGTATGTATAATATTACAATTATAATATTTATAATGAATGCATTATGTATTTATAACACCTGGATAATGAACTTCCTTCAATAAAGCGTTTCACATTCTCCACTGGTTGAAATGAAGTATCCCATTGAAATACTATCCTGTGTCCTCAGATTAATTCAGATGAAGGGAGATAGATATGCATATTTTTTTTTCTGTATATATGAATTACAAATCAAACATGTTTCTAGTGTATTGCATAGTTACACTGTGTAATCATTGATGTCTCAGGAGCAGGAGTGCTAAACACTGTTGAAGTGTATAATTGTAATACATGCACGCAGACAGAGCATCGTTCAAATAATGGAGTTTGATACACCTGGTATTGAATATGACTGAAAAAGAATGTCTCACAAAGATTCATACCTGAACTGCACCTTTATTTGCCAAGGAAGTATACATGATCAGTGAATATATTCAATGTAAAGGCTACAATGTGGGGATCTCATCATGCGTGGTAATAACTACAGTACATGTGTATATAGGAGTTGCATCCTTGACACAATAAAGTTATTATATTCTACTCTATCCATAGGCTTCATTAATGCCATTCAGACTTGAAGTTGATTCAACAACTATGATAGCTGAGGTTCATAGATTGGTATGAATATTAGTTCAAAAGGGGTACTTTATTTAACTAGGCAAGTCAGTTAAGAACAAATTCTTATTTTCAATGATGGCCTAGGAATAGTGGTTTAACAGGCAGGAGCAAAATGACAGATTTGTACCTTGTCAGCTCGGGGATATGAACTTGAAACCTTTCAGTTACTAGTCCAACGCTCTAACCACTAGGCTACCCTTCCACCCCTACCTAACTACACATCCATAGGCATACAGTTATTTTTATCCTCCACTACACAATAAGCAAGTAAATAGTCAGCTAGCTATGTTACTTCAGCTGCATTGCATGGCAAGCTTACACAATTGTACATTCAATTTGCAGTAAATGCTTTAGCTAGCTAGATTCTTTACATTCAATGTTTCACAAGACGACAGCCTGGTCCCTAAAACATCAAATAACACAAATTACAAATGAATTCTCCTAACACTAGCTAGCTGGCTAATGTTAGCTAGTCAGATAACTTGCTAAATAGTGATTTTCGTAAATAAACTTTATGACAAAAGAATATGTACAAACGTTTGTCTCTACATGAACTAACATTCCTCTCAATTGTACATTTTTTGCTTGACTCGTTATGACGTTATAACAACTTACATCTGGTTCCACTGTAATGTTTTGTCAGCCATCTTTGCTGAAGAACGCCAACAGGGATGGGTGGCTCTCGTCAAAATGTGTCATTGGAACCACCTGATATGATTGGTTATATAAAAACCTTTTGACCCAAATGCATAATGAACTCCCCCTTGCGGTGGTCTGGAGCAATAAAGCCATGACGTTGGGTACCTGTAAGTCCCGAGGTGCAAGCTCAGTATATGGCAGACCGATAAGAATTCATCTCTCGGCATGTCCAGACCACTCATTATCTCAGCCAATCATGGCTAGTGGGAAGGATGCTCCATTTTTTTGTGGCTTAACCAACAAGGCTCGTAATTTAACAATGTTATTCGTATTTACAGATGGCATACAAGTTTGTTATTAAGGCACATGAAATTTCACATGTTCAAGAAGGAATTTCTGCCAAAAAATGAATTTAGATAAAAACATATATTTTTTAAATGAAGTCTGCTCTCATGTGAAATCGTGACTTGCGACATCTGCCTAGTTTCCTGAATCGGGTCACAAATGGTCTGAAAACCTGTTTTTGCTTTGTCATTATGGGGTATTTTGTGTAAATTGATGAGCGGGAAAAAAACAATTTAATCTATTTTAGAATAAGGCTGTAATGTAACAAAATGTGAAAAAAAATAAAAGAAAGTCAAGTGGTCTGAATAATTTCCAGTTGCTAATAGTTTATTGAATCCCACTGTGTCGCAGTGGGACACTTATTGACAGGGGGACACTATTTGGCTTTTTTAAATGTATTTTTTATATTGAACCTTTATTCAATCTTTTACGGCTAGGGGTTCCGCTAGCAGAACGTTTTGACAACATCCGGTGAAATTGCAGAGCGCGAAATTCAAAATAAATTATTAGAAATATTTAACTTTCATACAATCACAAGTGCAATGCACCA
Source organism: Oncorhynchus gorbuscha (assembly GCF_021184085.1). Lineage (NCBI taxonomy): Eukaryota > Metazoa > Chordata > Actinopteri > Salmoniformes > Salmonidae > Oncorhynchus > Oncorhynchus gorbuscha. The sequence continues at coordinate 59,769,797 of NC_060173.1, forward strand.
AAATAAAGCTTACCTTCTTGTTAATCCAGCCACAGAGGACAGCACCCCATCATACAAACACATGACAATCATATTTCAACCAGCCAGGCGCGACACAAAACTCAGAAATAACAATATACAGAAAGTATTCGGCCCCCTTGAACTTTGCGACCTTTTTGCCACATTTCAGGCTTCAAACATATAGATATAAAACTGTATTTTTTTGTGAAGAATCAACAACAAGTGGGACACAATCATGAAGTGGAACGACATTTATTGGATATTTCAAACTTTTTTAACAAATCAAAAACGGAAAAATTGGGCGTGGAAAATTATTCAGCCCCCTTAAGTTAATACTTTGTAGCGCCACCTTTTGCTGCGATTAGCCTTTTGTTAATCACCCTGTCATCTCAGATTTTGAAAATATGCATTACAGCCAAAGCTAGACAAGCATTTGTGTAAGTTTATCGATAGCCTAGCATAGCATTATGCCTTGCTAGCAGCAGGCAACCTTGTCACATATCAGAAAAGCAATCAAATTAAATTGTTTACCTTTGATGAACTTCGGATGTTTTCACTCACGAGAGTCCCAGGTAGATAGCCAAAGTTCAAATTTTCCCAAAATATTATTTTTGTAGGCGAAAGAGCTCCTTTTGTTCTTCACGTTTGGCTGAGAAATCGACCGGAAATTGCAGTCACAAAAACGGCAACAAATATTCAAAATTAGCTCCATAATATCGACAGAAACATTGCAAACGTTGTTTAGAATCAATCCTCAAGGTGTTTTTCTAATATCTATTTGATAATATATCCGTCGGGACAATTCGTTTTTCAGTAGGACCGATTGGAGTAATGGCTACCTCTGTATTTTACGCGAGAATCTCTCTCGGAGCCACCATGTGACCACTTACGCAATGTGGCCGCTTACGGCTATTCTTCAGCAGAAATGCGTGAAACTATGTCACAATGCTGTAGGCACCTTGGGGAATACGTAGAAAGTGTAAGCTCGTTCATGGCACATTCACAGCTGAATAGGGACTCATTGGAACACAACACTTTCAAAACCTGGGGCACTTCCAGGTTTGGATTTTTCTCAGGCTTTCGCCTGCAACATCAGTTCTGTTATACTCACAGACAATATCTTTACAGGTTTGGAAACTTTAGAGTGTTTTCTATCCAAAGCCGTCAATTATATGCATATTCTAGCATCTTGTCCTGACAAAATATTTCCCGTTTGAAACGGGAATGTTTTTTTTCCAAAAATATAAATACTGCCCCTAGAGTCGCAACAGGTTATCACAGTTTACAAAGAAGGGCCAGAAGGATACAGAATGGTGTTGTCTGCGCAGAGGTGGATCAAAAAATCACCAGAAGCAAGAGCGACATCATAGAAGTATACAGAGAAAAGAGTCGGCCCATGAATTTAACCCTGTGGCACCCCATAGAGACTGCCAGAGGTCCGGACAACAGGCCCTCCGATTTGACACACTGAACTCTGTCTGAGAAGTAGTCATTTGAGAAACCAAGGCTGTTGAGTCTGCCAATAAGAATGTGGTGATTGACAGAGTCGAAAGCCTTGGCCAGGTCAATGAATGCGGCTGCACAGTATTGTCTTTTGTCCATGGCGGTTATGATGTCGTTTAGGACCTTGAGCGTGGCTGAGGTGCACCCACGACCAACTCGGAAACCAGATTGCATAGCGGAGAAGGTACAGTGGGATTTGAAATGGTCGGTGATCTGTTTGTCAACTTGGCTTTCGAAGACCTTAGAAAGGCAGGGTAGGATAGATATAGGTCTGTAACAGTTTGGGTCTAGAGTGTCTACCCCTTTGAAGAGGGGGATGACCGCGGCAACTTTCCAATCATTGGGAATCTCAGACAATACAAAAGAGAGGTTGAACATTCTAGTAATAGGGATGGCAACATTTGGGGCAGATAATTTTGGAAAGAGAGGGTTCAGATTGTCTAGCCCATCTGATTTGTATGGGTCCAGATCTTCACAACTCGTTTAGAACTTCAGCTACCTGGATTTGGGTAAAGGAGAAATGGGGGAGGTTTGGGCAAGTTTCTGTGGAAAGCATGGCCAGCCATAGAAAAATGCTTATTGAAATTCTCAATTATCATGGATTTATAGGTGGTGACAATGTTTCCTAGACTCAGTGCAGTGGGCAGCTGGGAGGAGGTGCTCTTATTCTCCATGGACTTTACAGTGTCCCAGAACTTTTTAGAGTTTGTGCTACAGGAGGCAAATTTCTGTTTGAAAAAGCTAGCCTTTGCTTTCCTAACTGCCTGTGTATATTGGTTCCTAACTTCTCTGAAAAGTTGCATATCGCGGGGGCTATTCGATGCTAATGCAGTACGCCACAGGATGTTTTTGTACTGGTCAAGGGCAGTCGGGTCTGGAGTGAACCAAGGGCTATATCTGTTCCTGGTTCTACATTTTTTTAAATGGGGAATGCTTATTTAAGATGGTGAGGAAAGCACTTAAAAAAAATAACCAAGCATCCTCTACTAACGGAATGAGGTCAATATCTGGGCCAGGTCAATTAGAAAGGCCTGCTTGCTGAAATGATTTAGGGAGCGTTTGACAGTGATGAGGGGTGGTCGTTTGACCGCAGACCCCTTATGGACAGAGGCAATGAGGCGGTGATTGCTGAGATCCTGGTTGAAGACAGCAGAGGTGTATTTAGAGGGCAGGTTGGTCAGGATTATATCTATGAGGGTGCCCGTGTTTACGGATTTGGGGTTGTACCTGTTAGGTTCATTGACCATTTCTGTGAGCTTGAGGGCATCTAGCTTAGTTTGTAGTACATCCGGGGTGTTAAGCATGTCCCAGTTTAGGTCACCTAACAGTACAAGCTCTGAAGATAGATGAGGGGCAATCAATTCACATATGGTGTCCAAGGCACAGCTGGGGGCAGAAGGTGATCTATAACTAGTGGCAACGGAGAGAGACTTGTTTCTGGAATGGGGGATTTTTAGAAGAAGAAGCTTGAATTGTTGGTGCACAGACCTGGATAGTATGACACATCTCTGCAGGCTATCTCTGCAGTAGATTGCAATTACATCCCATTTGGCAGTTCTATCTTGGTGGAAAATGTTATAGTTAGGTATGGAAATTGTAGGATATATAGTGGGTTAAGCCAGACTTCAGACACGGCTAGGACATCCGTTTTGGCAGAGTGTGCCAAAGCAGTGAATAAAACAAACTTAGGGAGGAGGCTTCTAATGTTAACATGCATGATACCAAGGCTTTTACGTTTACAGAAGTCAACAAATGAGAGCGTCTGAGGATTGGGAGTGGAGCTAGGCGCTGCAGGGCCTGGATTCACCTCTACATCACCAGAGGAACAGAGGAGGAGTATAATAAGGGTACGGCTAAAGGCTATAAGAGCTGGTCGTCTATGTTCAGAACAGAGAGTAAAATGAGCAGGTTTCTGGGAGAGGAAGAATATTGTAGCCCAAGAAATTGGCTGATGGTCCTCTTCAGCTAACATTCCGATATGATATAGACAGCTAGCGGGCCGTGGCTAGCAGGCTAGCCCCTCGGGCGGATTACGTCGGCAGACCAGTCGTGATGGATCGGTGGGGCTCTGTGTCGGCAGTAAAAGGGGTCCAGGCCAATTGGCAAAATATGTATTGTAGACCAAGGAGTGGCTGATGGACCTCTTCAACTAGCCGGGAGATAGGCTAGTTCCAGGCTCACTGGTGCTTGCTTCGGGACAGAGATGTTAGCCAGGGGATAGCCACTCGGATAGCAGCTAGCTAGCTTCGATGATCCAGGTGAAAAGGTTCAGAGCTTGCGGTAGGAAACCAGAGATGTGGAGAAAAAGCAGGCATGACAAGCCCTAGTGAGCAGCGCTTCCTGTGCCAGGGACCACTGAGGGTCTGGGGAGCCCGCTCTGGACCCAGCTGGAGAGCAGGGTCAATCATTGGCCACAACACAGTAGAACTTTAGTAGAGTCACTTTACTATACAGAAAAAGAGGCACTTACTATTGACCAATAGAGAGAAATGGACACGACAAAGAAATGGACACAAAATAAAATATGGGACAAAAAATAAACATTGTGTGGATTTTAATGTATGATTTTAAAAGTGTTTCCATGAGCCATGAATATGTAGTTCATTTGCAATGCCCTTCAAAGACAGTTCTTCACAATGCTAAAATATGGCTGCTTGAGCAAGGCCTCTTACATGTATGATCCAAAAATGATCCACATTTGTGTATTCTCTGAAAACCATCATGCATTTACATGCTTCCTCTGAAACATTTATACATGTACATATTCATTATTAATATCCACAATAATTCAGAAGGGGCATTGTGTGAATTACATTCACAACCACGAATCACAAAGTGTTACATAGGAAGTACAACTTTGAAACGTGATAGCTTTTTGTGGAACTACACATTAATAAATCAAACTTTCACAAGCCTTCACAGTAATGCAAGCACAGTTAAAGGGATACTTTGGGATTTTGGCAATGAAGCCATGTATCTACTTCCAGTGTCAGATTAACGCTTGGATACCATTTGTGTTTCTGCATCCAATATGAAGGAAGTTAGAGTTAGTTTTGCGAGCTAATGGTAACTAATGTAACTAATGGAAACTAAAGTTAGCATGTTAGCAGTTACCATGGACTTCCAGTCATTGTGCTAATGCTAGTTAGAAATTGTGGTAACTAGTTAGCAACTTCCTTCAAACTGCACGCAGAGACGTACAAATGGTATCCACGAGTTAATCTGACGGAGGAAGTAGATAACGGGCCTCATTGCCAACATTATGAAGTATCCCTTTAATCCTTCATGGAAAGACCTGCACAGTCCCACCTGTATAGTCAATTATCATACACAGAAATATCTGCAACAGTCAGCGTGTAGAGTCTCTCACTGCATGGCACACCTGCTAAAGTATACCCCCAGGACTGACACACCCACACAGTCGTGCTATTCATCCAAGTTGGCACAACCTTCACAATTTCTGTCAGGGTTTGTAAACAGTGCTGTAAAGTGGCATATCTCTCAGTCAAGGACCCTACTCCCCCCTCTCTATCTCTCTCTCTCTCTCACTATCACTCTTGCTTTCAGCACTTTTTCATCAGGAGGAGAGAGAGAGAGGGGCAGCCTTGCAGAAAGTGCACCTCTACTGCTCTCATTTTCACAAACCGCTGTAAAGTAATATGTTGCCGAACAAATGTCTATTGTTCGTCCACCCGCCCCCTGCACTCACATCCTCCACTAACAACCCCCCACCCTCCTATCTACACTACACCCTTCTCTCTCTCTCTCTCTCTACCTCACCCCCACACCCCTCTGGCGTTTTGGCAAAAACAACTCTGGGAGGCTGAATGAAAGCAAGTTGGGTCAGGTCTCTGCTCTCTGTTTTTGGCTCTCTCCTCACTGCCCCAGATCTCTCATTCTCATGGAGAGAGGAAAAGAGAGAGAATGGTTGAGCAGCTTTGCATTACCAAGTTTGCACAAGGCTGGTGAGACTGCCATGCATTGAAGTGCAAGTTGAAGTACCTGCAGAGGTGCATACTGACTATGTAATATAGGGCATCAAAAAAGCTCCATTGCTTTTTCATCAGTCCTTGTCCTCCTCTCCCTCTCTCTTTGTCTTTTCTCTCTATACATGTGAGCTGTATTAGAAACACGTGTGCTGCTGCTTCAGCCTTGAGATGTTGCCAGCTTCTGATTTTTCAATTATTCATGTACCTGCCATGGAAAAAGAGGAGCGTGCCAGAAATGCCTGTAGCGTTTTATGTAATGTAGCTTTTTCACTTTTATGATTTTCAAGATGGATTTCTCAGTCCTTAGGTCTATTGAATCGGTTGTAGAGTGTGAGTGTGTTTGTGAGTTTGTGTGTGTGTGCATTCGCTTATGGGCATGTAAATGTGTGTGTGTGTGTGTGTGTGTGTGTGTGTGTGTGTGTGTGTGTGTGTGTGTGTGTGTGTGTGTGTGTGTGTGTGTGTGTGTGTGTGTGTGTGTGTGTGTGTGTGTGTGTGTGTGTGTGTGTGTGTGTGTGTGTGTGTGTGTGTGTGTGTGTGTGTGTGTGTGTGTCATATGTTGCCGGTGGTATTGTTCACGCACATGTATTTATGTGTGCCTGCGTGCAATGCAAACAGACACAACATAATGTAAATGGGTGTCGAGGGGCAGTTTCACCACTTCTGTCATTGCATCCTCGAGGTTGTTTTAATCAGGCCTCATGATCCCATTCTCACCTCCCTTCTTTCCGGGCCTACATCCTGCCACCCTGCCCATCTGTTCTGGGTATTCTCTGGTCTGGTTAACAAGATGAGGACACGTGGCACTCAGTCCCTATGAACATTCCAATCTGACCTGCTCTTTTGGTTTGACACCCACCTTTTTAGTAAGGCCACCACTTACGCATTTGCATATTTACATATTACAACATTACAATTTAACAGTATCAAAATACAGTATCACAGTTTAGGTGATATGGTTCATGATTTATTCCGATAAAGGGGGTCGTCAATAACAAAAACATATTGCTCAGTGTTAAATTCTCTGGACAGGAAAACTTTTGAGGTCCGTTTCTGAGGCTCAGTATACTGCTAATCTCTACATTGAGGAGCCTCTGGTGGACGATGACTGTGTGTATAAGTGTTTGTGTGTGCAAGTGTGATGGAAAAATGCATTGCCAAACTAAGACTTCAGACTCACAGGGGGAAATAACTCTAATGCTTTGTGAGCCCATGCGGGGCGTTTGAAAAGGAGCTCCACCCAGATAGCTGGCTTTGTGCAGGACCATATATTTACATGCAGATTTCAGATGGTTAATTCCAGACTCCTGTGGCTCTTACTACTGGGCTCTGATTGTGTTGTGACGGTCAATGGTCTGATAATAGCGAACCTTTACTGCACCTGAGAGCCTGGTGTTTTATGGCCATAGTTTAACCCTTTATTGTCTTGTAACACAGTGTGAACAGATGTGTTTACATGTCCTTTATTACATGTCATTAATGACCTGTGAACGTTAAATGAGCATTGTCAGCATGGGGCCCCGAGGCGTGGCTGAGTTACCTGCTCCCTAAAGGGTTCTTAGCTGGCCCACCACCATTACCAACCCAGCAATTCTGGGGTTTTCAGAGGGTTCCGTGAACGTTTCCAAAAAGTTTGTGAAATGTTCTCAAAACAACAGCTTGGTCTATTTTCATGGCGTCGATAAAACTGTATTTGAGAACACATAATGTTACTAAATGCAGTGCAATTCTAATTTAGATATGTTATTTATGCTTGCTCTTTGTCAGCAAGTCAGTTAAGTGCACACAACGTCAGTCTCAAGACAAAGACATGCAAGGAACTGAATGAAGAACATTCAAGTAAACACACATGAAGAACAGAGTGAGAGAGACACACACTTACACAAACACAGTCAAATCAAATCAAATACAATTTTATTTGTCACATGCTGTCACGACTTCTGCCGAAGTCGTTGCCTCTCCTTGTTCGGGCGGTGTTCGACGTCACCGGTCTTCTAGCCATCATTGATCCATTTTCATTTTCCATTGGTTTTGTCTTGTCTTCCCACACACCTGTTTTCAATCCCATTCATTACCTGTTGTGTATTTAACCCTCTGTTTCCCCTCATGTCTTTGTCAGAGATTGTTTATTGTCAGTGTAGTGTTGTTTGTATAGGTGCGCGACGGGTCTTCGTACCCATGTTTGTTTATAATCATTTTTCTATTTAGTGTTATGGAGCATGTTACTTGGACATTTATTAAAAGACTCCATTTTACACTCCGTTTGACTCTCCTGCGCCTGACTTCCCTGCCACCTATACACATATATCTGACACATGCGCCGAATACAACAGGTGTAGACCTTACATGAAATCCTTACTTACGAGCTCTTAACCAACAATGCAGTTCATAAAATAGTTAAAATATTTACTAAATAAACTGAAGTAAAAAATTAAGTAAAAAGAGAGAACAAAGAGAGAACAGTCTATGACTAGGGTGACTGGAGACTTTGACCATTTTTTGGGCCTTCCTCTGACACCGCCTAGTATGTAGGTCTTGGATGGTAGGAAGCTTGGCCCCAGTGATGTACTGGGCTGTACTCTGTTGTGCCTTATGTTCAGATGCCGAGCAGTTACCATACCAGGCGGTGATGGAACTGGTCAGGATGCTCTCAATGGTGAAGCTGTAGAACTTTATGAGGATCTGGTGTGTTTTTGTGTTGTCGTGCCCTCTTCACGACTGTCTTGGCGTGTTTGGACCATGACAGTTTGTTGGTGATGTGGACACCAAGGAACTTGAAACTCTCGAGCCGCTCCACTACAGCCCCATCGATGTGAATGGGGGCATGTTCGGCTCGCATTTTCCTGTAGTCCACGATCAGCTCCTTTGTATTGCTCTCGTTGAGGGAGAGGCTGTTGTCCTTGGCACCACTCTGCCAGGTCTCTAACCTCTTCTCTATAGGTTGTCTCATCGTTTTCAATGATCAGGCCAACCACTATTGTGTCGTCAACAAACTTAATGATGGTGTTGGAGTCATACTTGGCCAGGGAGTACAGGAGGGGACTAAGCACGCACCCCTGAGTGTCCCTGTGTTGAGGATCCGTGTGGCAGATGTGTTGTTGCCTACCCTTACCATCTGGGGGTATCCTGTCAGGAAGTCCAGGATCCAGTTGCAGAGGGAGGTGTTTAGTCCCAGGGTCCTTAGCTTAGTGATGAGATTTGTGGGCTGTATGGTGTCGAATGCTGATCTGTAGTCAATGAACAACATTCTTACATATGTGTTCCTTTTGTCCAGCTGGGAAAGGACAGTGCGGAGTGTGATTAAGATTGCATTATCTGTGGTACTGTTGGGGCGTTTGCGAATTGGTGTGGGTCTAGTGTTTCCAGGATGATGGTGTTGATGTAAGCTACTGACGTGAGTGCTACAGGACGGTAGTCATTTACGCAGGTTACCTTCGCTTTCTTGGGCACAGGGACTATTGTGGTCTGCTTGAAACATTTAGGTATTACAGACTCGGACAGGGAGAGGTTGAAAATGTCAGGGAAGACACTTTCCAGTTGGTCTGTGCATGCTCTGAGTACATGTCCTGGTAAGCCGGCTGGCCCCGATGCCTTGTGCAAGCTGACCTGTTCAAAGGTCTTGCTCACATCGGCTACGGAGAGGGTAATCACACAGTTGTCCAGAACAGCTGGTGCTCTCATGCATGCTTCAGTGTTGCTTGCCCCGAAGCGAGCATGAAAGGCATTTAGTTTGTCTGGTAGGCTCGAGGCACCGGGCAGCTCACGGCTGGGTTTACCTTTGTAGTTGGTAATAGTTTGCAAGCCCTGCCACATCCAACAAGCGTCAGAGCCGGTGTAGTAGGATTCAATCTTAGTCCTGTATTGATGCTTTGCCTGTTTGACGGTTCATCTGAGGGCATAGCAGGATTTCTTATAACCATCCAGAATAGTTTCCCGCTCCTTGAAAGCGGCAGCTCTAGCCTTTAGCTCAGTGCGGATGTTACCTGTAATCCATGGCTTCTGGTTGGGATATGTTCGTACAGTCACTGTGGGGGAACACGTTGTTGATGCACCTAATGATGAAGCCGGTGACTGAGGTGGTATACTCCTCAATGCCATTCGACGAATCACGGAACATATTCCAGTCTGTGATCGCAAAACAGTTCTGTAGTATAGCATCCACGTCATCTGACCACTTCCGTATTGAGCAAGTCACTGCTTCTTTCTGCTTTCGTTTTTGCTTGTAAGCAGGAATCAGGAGTATAGAATTATGATCAGATTTGCCAAATGAATAGCCTCATGTTATAATAGGTTTCGCTGTGTCTACACCAGTCTGGGACCAATGGATCCGTACCCTGATTGAATATCCCTGTGTTTTCCTGTGACCTGCTGGTGTGTGTCAGGTGTGTGTGTATGTGTGTACTGTATGTATGTTTGAATATGGACTGGAGCCAGAGGAACCGTGGAGAGAGGAGGGAGAAAGTGTTGGGGGAGGTTGGATATCACTGTTTGCTCTGGCTCAGAGACAACAGACTCTTCTGTTTTTCTTTGCTGGTGATGATAAATGGTGGCTGGAAAGACAGAGGGTGGGAGGGAGAGAGGGGGAGAAGCGGGAGAGAGACAGAAAATGGGAGACAGAGAGAGAGAAAAGGAGTAGAGAGAGTGGGGGTAGAGAGGAAGAGAGGAGAGAGAGTGTGGGGAAGGGGTAGAGAGAAAGGGAGAGAAACAGAGAGAGAGCGATACAATTACTACTGCTGGCCATAGCTGGCTGACCCACTCCTACTCCCATCTCCTTTTCTCCTTTATTCTCCTTCTTTACTCTCTTTTTTGTCCTCTCCTCTCACTCTCTTTCCTTATTCATACTCTTTTTTTCTCCTGCTCATTATGCTCTCCTACCCTAGTTACTCTTTTTTCACCCCCTCCTCTCCTCTCCTCTCCTCTCCTCTCCTCTCCTCTCCTCTCCTCTCCTCTCCTCTCCTCTCCTCTCCTCTCCTCTCCTCTCCTCTCCTCTCCTCTCCTCTCCTCTCCTCTCCTCTCCTCTAATATTGTCGTCCATTCCCCCACTCCCCTGTATGGATTTAGCTATTCTCCCCAGCTTTCTTCTCCTATTTCCTCCCCTTCTGGCCTCCCTGTTCCCTCTGTTCTCCCCCTCACCTGATTCACAGGTGATCCGAGACCTGTAGCACATGTATGTCACACATTACAATCTGTACAAATCCCAGGTTTTGATGCTTTTTAAGCAGAGTTCCATTACAGTGTCAGAAACAAATCTCAGAGAAAGCCATTTTACATCTTCATCAGCCCGTTTAGTAAACACTGTCAGAATGACTGGTGATGTGTCATTTGTCCAAAGCATGTCTATTGGCTTTCCAAATCATCTCTTGGTTTAGTGGGTAGACTGTTTGTGAATTTGTCACTTATCTGGAGTTGACTGTCACTGTATATAATATAGTATTTTGTAATGTTGTCTGTGTTCTGTGTTCTGTATTCTATACATATTCTGTAATGGATGTGGGCTGCCTTCTTGAAAAAGGCAGATTAAAATCTAAAATGACTATGATCTGAAAATGTGTTTTCCTCTTCTTGTCACACACCTTCAAACATTTCAATTATTTGTTACAACTAACAAAACAAAGGACAATCTGACCAGATAGGTCCAGGACCTAAAGGAAAGTTTGCAGTTCTCCCAGGGAGAAGTGTGTAACGTTCGTCGTAGGTGGAAGAAGAGGAGGACCAATGCGCAGAGTGGTAAGTGTCCATATTCTTTAATAAAGTAATTGAAAACAGAAACAAAAAAATAAAACGACAAACGAACAGTCCTGTATGGTGCTGAAAAAACACTGAACAGAAAATAATCACCCACACCACACAGGTGAGAAAAGGCTACCTTAGTATGATTCTCAATCAGAGACAACTAACGACACCTGCATCTGATTGAGGACCATACCAGGCCAAACACAAAAACCCCACATAGAAAAAGGAACATAGACAACCCACCCAACTCATGCCCTGACCATACTAAAACAAAGACATAACAAAAGAACTAAGGTCAGAAAGTTCCGGCAGCTCCAGAGTGAAGGGCGATTCCGGCAGCGCCGGAGTAACGGACGGCTCTGGCTGCTCCTGACTGACAGGCGGCTCTGTCTGCTCCTGACTGACCGGCGGCTCTGGCAGCTCCTGACTAACCGGCGGCTCTGGCAGCTCCTGACTGGCGGCGTCTCTGGCAGCTCCTGACTGATGGGTGGCTCTGGCAGCTCCTGACTGACGGTCGGCTCTGGCAGCTCCTGACGGACGGCGATTCTGGCAGCTCAGGACAGACGGGCGACTCTGGCAGCTAAGGACAGACGGGAGACTCTGGCAGCTCAGGACAGACGGGGGATAACAACCCAATGTTTATATCCCAGGAATAGCAACAGCAAGCTAGCTAGCTAAATGGCAAGTTAATTTTGATCTTTTCAGGGGGGAAAGGTGTTGTCGTGCCCTCTTCACGACTGTCTTGCTGTGTTTGGACCATGATCATTTGTTGGGGATGTGGACACCAAGGAACTTGAAACTCTCAACCCGCTCCACTACAATATTTATATCCCAGGACAAATTAGCTAGAAACAGCAAGCTAGCCAGCTAAATGGCGAGTTCATTTTGATATTTTAACCTGCGTGTCCTGATCGAGTCTGGTGTGGATGGACAAAATCAACATGCGCGATGGTGCACGCAGATGCACACACGTTTCCGGTCTAGTCAGCATGTTAGAATAGTAGAATACACAAGGTGCAATTTCGAAATTGAGTTATGCATCAGCAGTTTTTCACTTATTATGTCAGTCACTGACAGTCACACAATTAGAACTCTCAGAAAGAGCATGTTATAACGTCTTGGCTAGGTTTGTTTACATTATGTCTTGCCTGGGTTTGTTTTGTCGCCCAGACAATTCGATATTTCTGTCAGCGATTGGGTGCAGAGTTATAGCAGAGTCAGGCGCAGGACACAGGTATTCAGTAACATAATGGAGTTTACTCAAAATATCAAGCAAAATTCCAAATAGGTACATACAAAAACACTAGCACATAACACAACCACTAACGACATAAACAATTACGGACAGAACAGGAATGTATGCCAGAGGGTTAAATAAGGAACGTGATATGTCGTTGAAACCAGATGTGTGTGTAATACAGACAAAACAAAACGAAACTGAAACATGGACGATGGTGGGTGACTAGAAAGCCAGTGACGTCGACCGCCGAACACCAACCGAACAAGGAAAAGGGCCGACTTCGGCGGAAGTCGTGACAATTTCATCATCACAATGAGGTAAATTACACTAATATGAGCTCGAAGAGGACAGAGAATTTGACACTGAGGCTGCCTGCTGTTCTGTACCTTTTGGACGTTTGATCTGGATTACTGACCTCTGCCTACCCTTGACCTGTCGTTTTGCCTGCCCCCAGTTCTAGTAATAAACATTTTTCTAGTAATAAATGTTACTTTAATATTGTCTGCATCTGGGTGTTCCCTAAAACGTGATAGTACCATGACTGACCCAGCAGATTTGGACCAGCTCTGCAATGCCATCTCCTCCCAAGGAGCCACCATTTGAAGGATCGAGTTGTTCATGGTCTTATGGAAGGGTTCCAGACCTTGTCCGAACGCCATGACCAAGCATTGAACACATTGCTGGAGCTATTCTGCGGGTTGTCTGTTAGGCAGCCGATCAGTAACCCGGCTGTTAGCAACTGGTTTCCAGGGAACCCCACTTACCTCCCCCGGGAACACCTGTCAGACGCTTCTCACTCAGTGTTCCCTCGTCATCGAGCTGTAGCCCTCCTTCTTCCCCTCTGACCACTCTAAGATAGTGGACCTCTTCACGCTGATGTCCGGCAGGGCTCTCGTCTCAACTATGGTAGTATACTTCAGTCTGGAGAAGTTTGTGGCAGATGTAAAGAAACTTTTCAATGCTCCAGAGGCTGCCCGGAAGTTACTCCACCATCGGCAAGACTCCCGCAGTGTGTCAGATTATGCGGTGGATTTCCACACGTTGTCAGCTGAGAGTGCCTGGAACCCGGAAGCTCTGTTCGACATTTTCCTGCAAGGACCACCACCAGGACCCCAGCTCCCCGGTATCGTCTCGATCTGACCCTCCGGGTGGAGTCCCGCAAATCTACCCCCCGGTTAATCAGCTCTTCCCCCATCTCCAAGGTCAGTAGCCCATTTGCTGTTAATCTTCTGTTGCCCTATACCCTCTGTATACATCTCAACTTTCATGTGTCTAGAAACAAACCCATGTCTCACAGTCCTTTGTCTCCTGTTTCCAGGCCCACGCCTCTCCTCCGTCTCATTGACGGCCAACCGCCATACACGGTGAGGCGTCTCCTGAAGGTTTTATTTCACCTTTACTTAACCAGGTAGGCAAGTTGAGAACAAGTTCTCATTTACAATTGCGACCTGGCCAAGATAAAGCAAAGCAGTTCGACACATACAACATCACAGATTTACACATGGAGTAAAACAAACATACAGTCAATAATACAATAGAAAAAATAAGTCTATATACAATGTGAGAAAATGAGGTGAGATAAGGGAGGTAAAGGCAAAAGAAAGGCCATGGTGGTGAAGTAAATACAATATAGGAAGTAAAACACTGGAATGGTAGATTTGCAGTGGAATAATGTGCAAAGTAGAAATAGAGATAATGGGGTGAAAATTAGCTAAATAAATAAATAAATACAGTAGGGGAAGGGGTAGTTGTTTGGGCTAAATTATAGATTGGCTATGTACAGGTGCGGTAATCTGTGAGCTGCTCTAACAGCTGGTGCTTAAAGCTAGTGAGGGAGATAAGTGTTTCCAGGGTCTTGAAGATGACCCGGAGCCAGTGGGTTTGGCGACGAGTATGAAGCGAGAGCGTACAGGTCGCAGGGCTTTGGTGACAAAAGCACTGTGATATATGGGGCTTTGGTGATGGCACTGTGATAGACTGCATCCAATTTATTGAGTATGGTATTGGAGGCTATTTTGTATATGACATTGCCGAAGTCGAGGATCAGTAGGATGGTCAGTTTTACGAGGGTATGTTTGGTAGCATGAGTGAAGGATGCTTTGTTGCGAAGTAGGAAGACAATTCTAGATTTAACTTTGGATTGGAGATGTTTGATGTGAGTCTGGAAGGAGAGTTTACAGTCTAACCAGCTACCTAGGTATTTGTAGTTGTCCACATATTCTAATTCAGAACCGTCCAGAGTAGTGATGCTGGACGGGCGGGTAGGTGCAGGCAGTGATCCATTGAAAAGTGATCCATTGAAAAGCATGCATTTAGTTTTACTTGTATTTAAGAGCAGTTGGAGGCCACGGAAGGACAGCTGTATGGCATTGAAGCTCATTTGGAGTGTTGTTAACTCTTGATACTCCCCATCCCGGATCCTTGAGCGTAATCATCGACTGACACTAATTAGCATAACGCAACGGACATAAATATTACCAGAAAATATTCCTATTCATGAAAATCACAAGTGAAATATATTGAGACACAGCTTAGCCTTTTGTTAATCACCCTGTCATCTCAGATTTTCAAACTATACTTTACAGACAAAGCAAGACAAGCATTTGTGTGTAAGTTTATCGATAGCCTAGCATAGCATTATGTCCAGCTAGCAGCAGGTAACTTGGTCACGAAAATCAGAAAAGCAATCAAAATAAATTGTTTACCTTTGATGAGCTTCGGGATGTTTTCACTCACGAGACTCCCAGTTAGATAGCCAATGTTCCTTTTTTCCAAAACTATTGTTTTTGTAGGCGAAATAGCTCCATTTGTTATTCACGTTTGGCTGAGAAATCGACCGGAACTTTTGGTCACGACAACGGCAAAAAATATTCCAAATTAGCTCCATAATATCGACAGAAACATGGCAAATGTTGTTTATAATCAATCCTCAAGGTGTTTTTCCAAAATCTATTTGATAATATATCCACCGGGACAATTGGGTTTTCAGTAGGACCGATTGGAAAAATGTCTACCTCTGTATTTTACGTGAGAATCACTCTGAGAGCCATCAGGTGACCACTTACACAATGTAGCCGCTTACTGGTATTCTTCAACATAAATGCATAAAACTACGTCACAATGCTGTAGACACCTTGGGGAATACGTAGAAAAAGTAATCTGGTTGATAGCCCATTCACTGCTCAATAGGGAACGCAATAGTTGGAGCGCAGAGCTTTCAAAACATGAGGCACTTCCAGATTGTATTTGTCTCAGGCTTTCGCCTGCAATATCAGTTCTGTTATTCTCACAGACCATATTTTTTACAGTTTTGGAAACATTAGAGTGTTTTCTATCCTAAGCTGTCAATTCTATGCATATTCTAGCATCTGTCCTGACAAAATATCCCGTTTACTTTGGGTACGTTTTTTTTCCAAAAATGAAAATACTGCCCCCTAGTCACAACAGGTTTTAACATAGTATCCAAAGAAGGGCCAGAAGTATACAGAATGGTGTCGTCTGCATGGAGGTGGATCAGAGACTCACCAGCAGCAAGAGCGACATCTTGATGTTTACAGAGAAGAGAGTCGGCCCAAGAATTGAACCCTGTGGCACCCCCATAAAGATGGCCAGAGGCCCGGACAACAGGCTTCCGTTTTGACACACTGAACTCTATCAGAGAAGTAGTTGGTGAACCAGGTGAGGAAATAATTTGAGAAACCAAGGCTATCAAGTCTGCCGATGAGGATGTGGTGATTGACAGAGTCGAAAGCCTTGGCCAGGTCGATGAATATGGCTGCACAGTAATGTCTCTTATCAATGGCAGGAGAAATGGGGAAGGCTTGGGCGAGTTGCTGTGGGGGGTGCAGTACTGTTGTTCGGGGTAGGGGTAGCCAGGTTGGAAAGCATCGCCAGCCGTAGAAAATGCTTATTGAACTTCTCAATTATAGTGGATTTATCGGTGGTGACAGAGTTTCCTATCCTAAGTGAAGTGGGCAGCTGGGAGGAGGTGTTCTTATTCTCCATGGACTTTGTTGAGTTTGTGCTTGAAAAAGCTAGCCTTGGCTTTTCAAACTGCCTGCGTATATTGGTTTCTAACATTCCTGAAAAGTTGCATATCACGTAGGCTGTTCGATTCTAATGCAGTACGCCATAGGATGTTTTGTTTTGGTTAAGGGCAGTCCGGTATGGAGAGAACCAAGGGGCCATATCTGTTCCTGGTTCTAAATTTCATGAATGGGGCATGCTTATTTAAGATGGTGAGGAAGGCATTTAAAAATAAAAACACAGGCATGGTCTGATGACGGCATGAGGTCAATATCTTTCCAGGATACCCGGGCCAGGTCGATTAGAAAGGCCTGCTCACTGAAGTGTTTCAGGGAGCGTTTGACAGTGATGAGTGGAGGTCGTTTGACCGCTGACTCATTACGGATGCAGGCAACGAGGCAGTGAGGCAGTGAATGCTGAGATCTTGGTTGAAAACAGCAGAGGTGTATTTAGAGGTCAAGTTGGTTAGGATGTTATCTATGAGGGTGCCCGTGTATATGGTTTTGGGGTGGTACCTGGTAGGTTCATTGATAATTTGTGTGAGATTGAGGACATCAAACTTAGATTGTAGGACGGCTGGGGTGTTAAGCATGTCCCAGTTTAGGTCATCTAGCAGCACAAGCTTTTAAGATAGATGGGGGGCAATCCGTTCACATATGGTGTCCAGAGCACAGCTGGGGGCAGAGGGTGGTCTATAGCAGGCAGCAATGGTGAGAGACTTGTGTTTAGAGAGATGGATTTTTAAAAGTAGAAGTTCAAATTGTTTGGGTACAGACCTGGATAGTAGGACAGAACTCTGCAGGCTATCTCTGCAGTAGATTGCAACACCTCCCCCTTTGGTCTTTCTATCTTGTCTGAAAATGTTGTAGTTAGGGATGGATTTTTCAGAGTTTTTGGAGGACTTCCTAAGCCAGGATTCAGACACAGCTAGGACATCCGGGTTGGCAGAGTTTGCTAAAGTCGTTAACATGCATGAAACCAAGGATATTACGGTTACAGAAGTCTTCAAAAGAGAGCGCCTGGGGAATAGGAGTGGAGCTAGGCACTGCAGGGCCTGGATTCACCCCTACATCACCAGAGGAACAGAGGAGGAGTAGGATAAGGGTACGGCTAAAAGCTATGAGTATTCGCCGTCTAGAATGACCGGAACAGAGATTAAAATGAGCAGGTTTCTGGGGGCGATAAAATAGCTTCAAGGTATAATGTACATACAAAGGTATGGTAGGATGTGAATACAGTGAAGGTAAACCTATGCATTGAGTGATGATGAGAGAGATATTGTCTCTAGAAACATCATTGAAACCAGGTGATGTCATCGCTTGTGTGGGTGGTGGAACTGAAAGGTTGGATAAGTGGAAGTCTTCCGACTAGCTTGGAAAGACAGTGCCGTGCAATATCGAAGAGTCCTCACTGTTGCTCGATCATCCTATTTTTCCAACTTAATTGTGGAAAATAAGAATAATCCTAAATTTATTTTTGATACTGTCGTAAATCTAACTAAAAAGCAGCATTCCCCAAGTGATGATGGCTTTCACTTCTGCAGTAATCAATTAATTAACTTCTTTGAGGAAAAGATCATGATCATTAGAAAGCAAATGACGGACTCCTCTTTAAATCTGCGTATTCCTCCAAAGCCCAGTTGTCCTGAGTTTGCACAACTCTGCCAGGAGCTAGGATCAAGAGAGACTCTCAAGTGTTTTAGTACTATATATCTTGTCCTATATCTCTTGACACAATGATGAAAATAACCATGGCCTCTAAACCTTCAAGCTACATACTGGACCCTATTCCAACTAAACTACAGAAACAGCTGCTTCCTGTGCTTGGCCCTCCTATGTTGAACATAATAAACGGCTCTCTATCCACCGAATGTGTACCAAACTCACTAAAAGTGGCAGTAATAAAGCCTCTCTTGAAAAAGCCCAAACCTTGACCCAGAAAATATAAAAAACTATCGGCCTATATCGAATCTTCCATTCCTCTCAGAAATTTTAGAAAAGGCTGTTGCGCAGCAACTCACTGCCTTCCTGAAGACAAACAATGTATACGAAATGCTTCAGTCTGGTTTTAGACCCCATCATAGCACTGAGGCTCTGCATCTGTCCTCGTGCTCCTAGACCTTAGAGCTGCTTTTGATACCATCGAAAACCACATTCTTTTGGAGAGATTGGAAACCCAAAATGGTCTACACGGACAAGTTCTGACCTGGTTTTGTCATGTATTGTCATGTCTTGTCCCTGTGCTTTCTCTTCTCTTCGTTTCCCCCTGCTGGTCGTATTAGGTTTCTTTCTCTCTCTCTATCTCTCTCTCTCTCTATCGTTCCGTTCCTGCTCCCAGCTGTTCCTCATTCTCCTAACGACCTTGTTTACTCTCTCATACCTGTCCCCTCATTTGCCCTCTGATTAGGTCTCTATTTCTCTCTCTGTTTCTGCTTCTGTCCTTGTCGGATTCTTGTTTGCTTTGCCCTTGTTCCGTCCTGTCGTTATCTGCCTCTTCATCAGATACTGCATGTGAGCAGGTGTCTCTATCCTCTACGGCCCGCGCCTACCCGAAGGGACCTGCAGTCTGTTGCCGCTAGCCCTGCAATTCTCCTCTACTACTAGAAGGGGGACTCTCCTGTAAAGATAGAGGATTTATGTTTTCCCTGTTTGGACATTAAAAGACTCTGTTTCTGTTAAATCGCTTTTGGGTCCTCACTCACCTGCATAACAGAAGAATCCGACCAAGAATGGACCCAGCGACTTCGGATCCTCGCTACTCAGCCGTCGAGATCCAGGGAGCGATGCTAGGCAGACACGAGCAGGAATTGTCTGCTGCTCGACATGCCGTTGAGACCCTGGCCGCCCAAGTCTCCGACCTCTCAAAACATATTCACAATCTCCGCCTCGATCCACCAGCTACTTCCAGGGCTTCCGAGTCTCCGGAGCCCAGAATTAATAACCCACCGTGTTACTCTGGGCAGCCCACTGAATGCCGCTCGTTCCTCACCCAGTGTGATATTGTGTTCTCTCTCCAGCCCAACACGTACTCCAGGGGTACAGCTCGTATCGCCTACGTCATATCTCTCCTTACTGGACGGGCTCGTGAGTGGGGCACGGCAATCTGGGAGGCAAGGGCTGAGTGTACTAACGAGTATCAGAACTTTAAAGAGGAGATGATACGGGTTTTTGATCGTTCAGTTTTTGGGAAAGAAGCTTCCAGGGTCCTGTCTTCCCTATGTCAAGGTAATCGATCCATAACGGATTACTCTATAGAGTTTCGCACTCTTGCTGCCTCCAGTGACTGGAACGAGCCGGCGTTGCTCGCTCGTTTTCTGGAGGGTCTCCACGCGGAGGTAAAGGATGAGATTCTCTCCCGGGAGGTTCCTTCCAGCGTGGATTCTTTGATTGAACTCGCTATTCGCATAGAACGACGGGTAGATCTTCGTCACCGAGCTCGTGGAAGAGAGCTCGCGTTATCCGTTTCCCCCCTCTCCGCATCACTACCATCTTCCTCCACTGGCTCAGGTGTTGAGCCCATGCAGCTGGGGGGTATTCGCATCTCGACTAAGGAGAGGGAACGGAGAATCACCAACCGCCTCTGTCTCTATTGCGGTTCCGCTGGTCATTTTGTCATTTCATGTCCAGTAAAAGCCAGAGTGTTATGCAGGTGAATGAGGACCCAAAAGCGACTTGGCGAAAACAGAGTCTTTAATCCAGTAAAGTAAATTTACAATCATAAGGCATAATTCCACTCGTAATGACGAGAACAGACTGGAGACTCGATCAAGAACTGCAGGTTGCCTCGGGAAGGCACTTGAACGTAGCAGACTCAGACACCTGCTCACCACGCAGCATCTGAGGGAAACACGACACGACAGGGCGATACACAGACACAGCACGGTGAACAATAGACAAGGATCCGACAGGGCAGAAACGGAAAACAGGGGGAGAAATAGGGACTCTAATCAGGGAAAAGGATAGGGAACAGGTGTGGGAAGACTAAATGATTGATTAGGGGAATAGGAACAGCTGGGAGCAGGAACGGAACGATAGAGAGAAGAGAGAGAGGAAGGGAGAGAGAAAAAGGGGAACGAACCTAAAAAGACCAGCAGGGGGAAAATGAACAGAGGGAAAAGCAAAATGACAAGACAATCTAAGACAAAACATGACAGTACCCCCCCCCACTCACTGAGCGCCTCCTGGCGCACTCGAGGAGGAATCCTGGCGGCAACGGAGGAAATCATCAATAAGTGAACGGTCCATCACGTCCCGAGACGGAACCCAACTCCTCTCCTCAGGACCGTAACCCTCCCAATCCACTAAGTATTGGTGACCCCGTCCCCGAGAACGCATGTCCATGATCCTACGTACCTTGTAAATAGGTGCGCTCTCGACAAGGACGGGAGGGGGAGGGAAGACGAACGGGGGTGCGAAGAAAGGGCTTGACACAGGAGACATGGAAGACAGGATGGACGCGACGAAGATGTCGCGGAAGAAGCAGTCGCACAGCGACAGGATTGACGACCTGGGAGACACGGAACGGACCAATGAACCGCGGAGTCAACTTACGAGAAGCTGTCGTAAGAGGAAGGTTGCGAGTGGAAAGCCACACTCTCTGGCCGCAACAATACCTTGGACTCTTAATCCTGCGTTTATTGGCGGCTCTCACAGTCTGTGCCCTGTAACGGCAAAGTGCAGACCTCACCCTCCTC
This sequence comes from Oncorhynchus gorbuscha, assembly GCF_021184085.1. Taxonomy (NCBI): domain Eukaryota; kingdom Metazoa; phylum Chordata; class Actinopteri; order Salmoniformes; family Salmonidae; genus Oncorhynchus; species Oncorhynchus gorbuscha. The sequence goes on from NC_060173.1 coordinate 59,790,978, forward strand.
CAGGTGCGCTCACAACGTTGGACAAACGCTTGAGCGGAGGGAACGCTGGACTCGGCAAGCTGGGATGAGAACAGAGGAGGCTGGTAACCCAGACTACTCTGAAACGGAGATAACCCGGTAGCAGACGAAGGAAGCGAGTTGTGAGCGTATTCTGCCCAGGGGAGCTGTTCTGCCCAAGACGCAGGGTTTCTGAAAGAAAGGCTGCGTAGTATGCGACCAATCGTCTGATTGGCCCTCTCTGCTTGACCGTTAGACTGGGGATGAAACCCGGAAGAGAGACTGACGGACGCACCAATCAAACGACAGAACTCCCTCCAAAACTGTGACGTGAATTGCGGGCCTCTGTCTGAAACGGCGTCTAACGGGAGGCCATGAATTCTGAACACATTCTCGATGATGATTTGTGCCGTCTCCTTAGCGGAAGGAAGTTTAGCGAGGGGAATGAAATGTGCCGCCTTAGAGAACCTATCGACAACCGTAAGAATCACAGTCTTCCCCGCAGACAAAGGCAGACCGGTAATGAAGTCTAGGGCGATGTGAGACCATGGTCGAGAAGGAATGGGGAGCGGTCTGAGACGACCGGCAGGAGGAGAGTTACCCGACTTAGTCTGCGCGCAGTCCGAACAAGCAGCCACGAAACGGCGCGTGTCACGCTCCTGAGTCGGCCACCAAAAGCGCTGGCGAATAGACGCAAGAGTGCCTCGAACACCGGGATGACCAGCTAACTTGGCAGAGTGAGCCCACTGAAGAACAGCCAGACGAGTGGAAACAGGAACGAAAAGGAGGTTACTAGGACAAGCGCGCGGCGACGCAGTGTGCGTGAGTGCTTGCTTAACCTGTCTTTCAATTCCCCAGACTGTCAACCCGACAACACGCCCATAAGGAAGAATCCCCTCGGGATCAGTAGAAGCCACAGAAGAACTAAACAGACGGGATAAGGCATCAGGCTTGGTGTTTTTGCTACCCGGACGGTAAGAAATCACAAACTCGAAACGAGCGAAAAACAACGCCCAACGAGCTTGACGGGCATTAAGTCGTTTGGCAGAACGGATGTACTCAAGGTTCTTATGGTCTGTCCAAACGACAAAAGGAACGGTCGCCCCCTCCAACCACTGTCGCCATTCGCCTAGGGCTAAGCGGATGGCGAGCAGTTCGCGGTTACCCACATCATAGTTGCGTTCAGATGGCGACAGGCGATGAGAAAAATAAGCGCAAGGATGAACCTTATCGTCAGACTGGAAGCGCTGGGATAGAATGGCTCCCACGCCTACCTCTGAAGCGTCAACCTCGACAATGAATTGTCTAGTGACGTCAGGAGTAACGAGGATAGGAGCGGACGTAAAACGTTCTTTTAGAAGATCAAATGCTCCCTGGGCGGAACCGGACCACTTAAAACACGTCTTGACAGAAGTAAGAGCTGTGAGAGGGGCAGCAACTTGACCGAAATTATGAATGAAACGCCGATAGAAATTAGCGAAACCTAAAAAGCGCTGCAACTCGACACGTGACCTTGGAACGGGCCAATCACTGACAGCTTGGACCTTAGCGGAATCCATCTGAATGCCTTCAGCGGAAATAACGGAACCGAGAAAAGTAACGGAGGAGACATGAAAAGAGCACTTCTCAGCCTTCACGTAGAGACAATTCTCTAAAAGGCGCTGTAGAACACGTCGAACGTGCTGAACATGAATCTCGAGTGACGGTGAAAAAATCAGGATATCGTCAAGATAGACAAAAACAAAGATGTTCAGCATGTCTCTCAGAACATCATTAACTAATGCCTGAAAAACAGCTGGCGCATTGGCGAGACCAAACGGCAGAACCCGGTACTCAAAATGCCCTAACGGAGTGTTAAACGCCGTTTTCCACTCGTCCCCCTCTCTGATGCGCACGAGATGGTAAGCGTTACAAAGGTCCAACTTAGTAAAGCACCTGGCTCCCTGCAGAATCTCGAAGGCTGATGACATAAGGGGAAGCGGATAACGATTCTTAACCGTTATGTCATTCAGCCCTCGATAATCCACGCAGGGGCGCAGAGTACCGTCCTTCTTCTTAACAAAAAGAACCCCGCCCCGGCCGGAGAGGAAGAAGGCACTATGGTACCGGCGTCAAGAGACACAGATAAATAATCCTCGAGAGCCTTACGTTCGGGAGCCGACAGAGAGTATAGTCTACCCCGAGGAGGAGTGGTCCCCGGAAGGAGATCAATACTACAATCATACGACCGGTGAGGAGGAAGGGAGTTGGCTCGGGACCGACTGAAGACCGTGCGCAGATCATGATATTCCTCCGGCACTCCTGTCAAATCGCCAGGTTCCTCCTGAGAAGTGGGGACAGAAGAAATGGGAGGGATGGCAGACATTAAACACTTCACATGACAAGAAACGTTCCAGGATAGGATAGAATTACTAGACCAATTAATAGAAGGATTATGACATACTAGCCAGGGATGACCCAAAACAACAGGTGTAAAAGGTGAACGAAAAATCAAAAAAGAAATAGTCTCACTGTGGTTACCAGATACTGTGAGAGTTAAAGGTAGTGTCTCAAATCTGATACTGGGAAGATGACTACCATCTAAGGCAAACATGGGCGTAGGCTTGTCTAACTGTCTGAAAGGAATGTCATGTTTCCGAGCCCATGCTTCGTCCATGAAACAACCCTCAGCCCCAGACTCAATCAAGGCACTGCATGTAGCACCCGAACCGGTCCAGCGTAGATGGACCGACATAGTAGTACAGGATCTAGATGAAGAGACCTGAGTAGTAGCGCTCACCAGTAGCCCTCCGCTTACTGATGAGCTCTGGCCTTTACTGGACATGAATTGACAAAATGTCCATCAAATCCGCAATAGAGGCACAGGCGGTTGGTGATCCTCCGTTCCCTCTCCTTGGTCGAGATGCGAATACCTCCCAGCTGCATGGGCTCAGTCTCTGAGCCAGAGGAGGGAGATGGTTGCGATGCGGAGCAGGGAAACACCGTTGACGCGAGCTCTCTTCCACGAGCTTGGTGACGAAGATCTACCCGTCGTTCTATGCGGATGGCGAGAGCAATCAAAGAGTCCACACTGGAAGGAACCTCCCGAGAGAGAATCTCATCTTTGACCACTGCGTGGAGTCCCTCCAGAAAACGAGCGAGCAGCGCCGGCTCGTTCCAGTCACTAGAGGCAGCAAGAGTGCGAAACTCTATAGAGTAATCCGTTATGGATCGATCACCTTGGCATAGGGAAGCCAGGGCCCTAGAAGCCTCCCTACCAAAAACTGAACGGTCAAAAACCCGAATCATCTCCTCTTTAAAGTTCTGGTAATTGTTTGAACAATCAGCCCTTGCCTCCCAGATAGCTGTGCCCCACTCTCGAGCCCGGCCAGTAAGGAGTGAAATGACGTAAGCAACCCGAGCTCTCTTGCTAGAGTATGTGTTGGGTTGGAGAGAGAACACAATATCACACTGGGTGAGAAAGGAGCGGCACTCCGTGGGCTGCCCGGAGTAGCAAGGTGGGTTATTAACCCTAGGTTCCGGAGGCTCGGCAGGCCAGGAAGTAACAGGTGGCACGAGACGAAGACTCTGGAACTGTCCAGAGAGGTCGGAAACCTGAGCGGCCAGGTTCTCCACGGCATGGCGAGCAGCAGACAATTCCTGCTCGTGTCTGCCGAGCATGGCTCCTTGGATCTCGACGGCAGTGTTACGAGCATCTGTAGTCGCTGGGTCCATTCTTTGGGTCGGATCCTTCTGTTATGCAGGTGAATGAGGACCCAAAAGCGACTTGGCGAAAACAGAGTCTTTAATCCAGTAAAGTAAATTTACAATCATAAGGCATAATTCCACTCGTAATGACGAGAACAGACTGGAGACTCGATCAAGAACTGCAGGTTGCCTCGGGAAGGCACTTGAACGTAGCAGACTCAGACACCTGCTCACCACGCAGCATCTGAGGGAAACACGACACGACAGGGCGATACACAGACACAGCACGGTGAACAATAGACAAGGATCCGACAGGGCAGAAACGGAAAACAAGGGGAGAAATAGGGACTCTAATCAGGGAAAAGGATAGGGAACAGGTGTGGGAAGACTAAATGATTGATTAGGGGAATAGGAACAGCTGGGAGCAGGAACGGAACGATAGAGAGAAGAGAGAGAGGAAGGGAGAGAGAAAAAGGGGAACGAACCTAAAAAGACCAGCAGGGGGAAAATGAACAGAGGGAAAAGCAAAATGACAAGACAATCTAAGACAAAACATGACACAGAGCTCATCAGTAAGCGGAGGGCTACTGGTGAGCGCTACTACTCAGGTCTCTCCGTCAAGATCCTGTACTACCTTGTCGGTCCATCTACGCTGGACCGGTTCGGCAGCATCCTGCAGTGCCTTGATAGACTCTGGGGCGGAGGCCTGTTTTATGGACGAAGCCTGGGCTCGGGAACATGACATTCCTCTCAGACAGTTAGGGGAGCCCACGGCCATGTTCGCCTTGGATGGTAGTCCTCTCCCCAGGATTCAGTGTGAAACGCTACCTTTAACCCTCACTGTCTCTGGTAATCATAGCGAAACCATTTCTTTTTTGATTTTTCGTTCACCTTTTACACCTGTTGTTTTGGGTCATCCCTGGCTAGTGTGTCATAATCCTTCTATTAATTGGTCTAGTAATTCTATCCTCTCCTGGAACGTTTCTTGTCATGTGAAATGTTTAATGTCTGCTGTCCCTCCTGTTTCTTCTGTCCCCTCTTCACAGGAGGAACCTGGTGATTTGACAGGGGTGCTGGAGGAATATCATGATCTGCGCACGGTCTTCAGTCGGTCCAGGGCCACCTCCCTTCCTCCTCACCGGTCGTATGATTGTAGTATTGATCTCCTTCCGGGTACCACTCCCCCCCGGGGTAGACTATACTCTCTGTCGGCTCCCGAACGTAAGGCTCTCGAAGATTATTTGTCTGTTGCTCTCGACGCCGGTACCGTAGTCCCTTCCTCCTCTCCCGCCGGAGCGGGGTTTTTTTTTTTTGTTAAGAAAAAGGACGGGACCCTGCGCCCCTGCGTGGATTATCGAGGGCTGAATGACATAACGGTTAAGAATCGTTATCCGCTTCCTCTTATGTCTTCAGCCTTCGAGATCCTGCAGGGAGCCAGGTTTTTCACTAAGTTGGACCTTCTGTCATGTTTTGTCTTATTTTGTCTTGTCATTTTGCTTTTCCCTCTGTTCGTTTTCCCCCTGCTGGTCTTTTTAGGTTCGTTCCCCTCTTTCTCTCTTCCTCCCTCTCTCTCTTCTCTCTATCGCTCCGTTCCTGCTCCCAGCTGTTCCTATTCCCCTAATCAATCATTTGGTCTTCCCACACCTGTTCCCTATCTTTCCCCCCTGATTAGAGTCCCTATTTCTCCCCTTGTTTTCCGTTTCTGCCCTGTCGGATCCTTGTCTATTGTTCACCGTGCTGTGTCTGTGTTTCGCCCTGTCGTGTCGTGTTTCCCTCAGATGCTGCGTGGTGAGCAGGTGTCTGAGTCTGCTACGTTCAAGTGCCTTCCCGAGGCAACCTGCAGTTATGATCGAGTCTCCAGTCGGTTCTCGTCATTACGAGTGGAATTATGCTTTATGATTGTAGATTTACTTTACTGGATTAAAGACTCTGTTTTCGCCAAGTCGCTTTTGGGTCCTCATTCACCTGCATAACACCTTCGTAACGCTTACCATCTCGTGCGCATCAGGGAGGGGGACGAGTGGAAAACGGCGTTTAACACTCCGTTAGGGCACTTTGAATACCGGGTTCTGCCGTTCGGTCTCGCTAACGCTCCAGCTGTCTTTCAGGCATTAGTGAATGATGTACTGAGAGACATGCTGAACATCTTTGTTTTCGTTTACCTTGACGATATCCTGATTTTTTCACCGTCACTCCAGATTCATGTTCAGCACGTTCGACGTGTTCTCCAGCGCCTTTTAGAGAATTGTCTTTATGTGAAGGCTGAGAAGTGCGCTTTTCATGTCTCCTCCGTCACATTTCTCGGTTCTGTTATTTCCGCTGAAGGCATTCAGATGGATCCCGCTAAGGTCCAAGCTGTCAGCGATTGGCCCGTCCCTAAGTCACGTGTTGAGCTGCAGCGCTTTCTCGGTTTCGCGAATTTCTATCGTCGTTTCATTCGTAATTTCGGTCAGGTGGCAGCTCCTCTCACAGCCCTTACTTCTGTCAAGACGTGCTTTAAGTGGTCCGTTTCCGCCCAGGGAGCTTTTGATCTCCTCAAGAAGCATTTTACATCCGCTCCTATCCTTGTTACACCTGACGTCTCTAGACAGTTCATTGTCGAGGTTGACGCGTCAGAGGTGGGCGTGGGAGCCATTCTGTCCCAGCGCTCCCATTCTGACGATAAGGTCCACCCTTGCGCGTATTTTTCTCATCGCCTGTCGCCGTCGGAACGTAACTATGATGTGGGAGACCGCAAACTGCTTGCCATCCGCTTAGCCCTAGGCGAATGGCGACAGTGGTTGGAGGGGGCGACCGTTCCTTTTGTCGTTTGGACTGACCATAAGAACCTTGAGTACATCCGTTCTGCCAAACGACTCAATGCACGTCAGGCTTGTTGGGCGCTGTTTTTCGCTCGTTTCGAGTTCGTTATTTCTTATCGTCCGGGCTCAAAGAACACCAAGCCTGATGCTTTATCCCGTCTCTTCAGTTCTTCAGTAGCCTCCACTGACCCCGAGGGGATTCTCCCTGAGGGCGTGTTGTCGGGTTGACTGTCTGGGGGAATTGAGAGGCAGGTAAAGCAAGCACTCACTCACACTCCGTCGCCGCGCGCTTGTCCTAGGAACCTTCTTTTCGTTCCCGTTTCTACTCGTCTGGCCGTTCTTCAGTGGGCTCACTCTGCCAAGTTAGACGGCCACCCCGGCGTTCGGGGTACGCTTGCTTCTATTCGCCAGCGTTTTTGGTGGCCCACTCAGGAGCGTGACACGCGTCGTTTCGTGGCTGCTTGTTCGGACTGCGCGCAGACTAAGTCCGGTAACTCTCCTCCTGCCGGCCGTCTCAGACCGCTTTCCATTCCCTCTCGACCGTGGTCTCACATCGCCTTAGACTTTATTACCGGTCTGCCTTCGTCAGCGGGGAAGACAGTTATTCTAACGGTTGTCGATAGGCTCTCTAAGGCGGCTCATTTTATTCCCCTCGCTAAGCTTCCTTCTGCTAAAGAGACGGCACAAATCATCATTGAGAATGTTTTCAGAATTCATGGCCTTCCGTCAGACGCCGTTTCGGACAGGGGTCCGCAATTCACGTCTCAATTTTGGAGGGAGTTTTGTCGTTTGATTGGGGCTTCCGTCAGTCTCTCTTCCGGTTTTCACCCCCAGTCTAACGGTCAAGCAGAACGGGCCAATCAGACTATTGGTCGCATCTTACGCAGTCTTTCCTTTCGAAACCCTGCGTCTTGGGCAGAACAGCTCCCCTGGGCAGAATACGCTCACAACTCGCTTCCTTCGTCTGCGACCGGGCTATCTCCTTTTCAGAGTAGCCTCGGGTACCAGCCTCCTCTGTTCTCGTCCCAGCTCACCGAGTCCAGCGTCCCCTCCGCTCAGGCTTTTGTCCAATGTTGTGAGCGCACCTGGAAGAGGGTCAGGTCTGCACTTTGCCGTTATAGGGCGCAGACTGTGAGAGCCGCTAATAAGCGTAGGACTAAGAGTCCTAGGTATTGTCGCGGTCAGAGAGTATGGCTCTCCACTCGTAACCTCCCCCTTATGACAGCTTCTCGCAAATTGATCCCGCGGTTCATTGGTCCGTTCCGTATTTCTCAGGTCGTTAATCCTGTCGCAGTGCGACTTCTTCTTCCGCGACGAAGATTCGTCGCGTCCACCCGGTCTTCCATGTCTCCTGTGTCAAGCCTTTTCTTCGCGCCCCCGTTCGTCTCCCCCCCCGTCCTTGTCGAGGGCGCACCTATCTACAGGATCCGGAAGATTATGGACATGCGTCCTCGGGGCCGTGGTCATCAGTACCTAGTGGATTGGGAGGGGTTCGGTCCTGAGGAAAGGAGTTGGGTTCCATCTCGGGACATGCTGGACCGTTCGCTGATCGATGATTTCCTCCGTTGCCGCCAGGTTTCCTCCTCGAGTGCGCCAGGAGGCGCTCGGTGAGTGGGGGGGTACTGTCATGTATTGTCATGTCTTGTCCCTGTGCTTTCTCTTCTCTTCGTTTCCCCCTGCTGGTCGTATTAGGTTTCTTTCTCTCTCGATCTCTCTCTTTCTCTATCGTTCCGTTCCTGCTCCCAGCTGTTCCTCATTCTCCTAACAACCTCGTTTACTCTCTCACACCCGTCCCCTCTTTTGCCCTCTGATTATGTTTCTATTTCTCTCTCTGTTTCTGCTTCTGTCCTTGTCGGATTCTTGTTTGCTTTGCCCTTGTTCCGTCCTGTCGTTATCTGCCTCTTCATCAGATACTGCGTGTGAGCAGGTGTCTCTATCCTCTACGGCCCGCGCCTACCCGAAGGGACCTGCAGTCTTTTGCCGCTAGCCCTGCAATTCTCCTCTACTACTAGAAGGGGGACTCTCCTGTAAAGATAGAGGATTTATGTTTTCCCTGTTTGGACATCTCCTGTAAAGATTGAGGATTTATGTTTTCCCTGTTTGGACATTAAAAGACTCTGTTTCTGTTAAATCGCTTTTGGGTCCTCACTCACCTGCATAACAGGTTTAGATCTTATCTGTCAGAAAGATATCAGTTTGTCTCTGTGAATGGTTTGTCCTCTGAAAAATCAACTGAACATTTCGGTGTTCCTCAAGGTTCCGTTTTAGGACCACTATTGTTTTCACTATACAGTGGAGCAAAAAAGTATTTAGTCAGCCACCAATTGTGCAAGTTCTCCCACTTAAAAGATGAGAGAGGCCTGTAATTTTCATCATAGGTACACTTCAACAATGACAGACAAAATGAGAGAAAAATCCAGAAAATCACATTGTAGGATTTTTAATGAATTTATTTGCAAATTATGGTGGAAAATAAGTATTTGGTCACCTACAAACAAACAAGATTTCTGGCTCTCACAGACCTGTAAATTCTTCTTTAAGAGGCTCCTCTGTCCTCCACTCGGTAACTGTATTAATGGCGGAAAGATCAGACTCGGAAAGGCTCTGGAGCAATGAACTGCCCTTGTTGTCTCTGCCTGGCCGGTTCCCCTCTCTTCACTGGGATTCTCTGCTTCTAACCCTATTACAGGGTCACTGGCTTACTGGTGCTCTTTCATGCTGTCCCTAGGAGGGGTGCGTCATTTGAGTCACTGACGTGATCTTCCTGTCAGTGTTGGCGCCCCCCCTTGGGTTGTGCCGTGGCGGAGATCTTTATGGGCTATTCTCGGCCTTGTCTCAGGATGGTAAGTTGGTGGTTGAAGATATCCCTCTAGTGGTGTGGGGCTGTGCTTTGGCAAAGTGGGTGGGGTTATATCCTTCCTGTTTTGCCCTGTCTGGGGGGTATGATCGGACGGGGCCACAGTGTCTCCTGACCCCTCCTGTCTCGGCCTCCAGTATTTATTCTGCAGTAGTTTATGTGTCGGGGGGCTAGGGTCAGTTTGTTATATCTGGAGTACTTCTCCTGTCTTATCCGATGTCCTGTGTGAATTTAAGTATGCTCTCTCTAATTATCTCTTTCTCTCTTTCTTTCTCTCTCTCGGAGGAACTGAGCCCGAGGACCATGCATCAGGACTACCTGGCATGATGACTCCTTGCTGTCCCCAGTCCACCTGGCCGTGCTGCTGCTCCAGTTTTAACTGTTCTGCCCATGGCTATGGAACCCTGACCTGTTCACCGGACGTGATACCTGTCCCAGACCTGCTGTTTTCAACTCTCTAGAGACAGCAGGAGCAGTAGAGATACTCTTAATGATCGGCTATGAAAAGCCAACTGACATTTACTCCTGAGGTGCTGACTTGCTGCACCCTCGAAAAACTACTGTGATTATTATTATTTGACCATGCTGGTCATTTATGAACATTTGAACATCCTGGCCATGTTCTGTTATAATCTCCACCCGGCACAGCCAGAAGAGGACTGGCCACCCCTCATAGCCTGGTTCCTCTCTAGGTTTCTTCCTAGGTTTGGCCTTTCTAGGGAGTTTTTCCTAGCCACCGTGCTTCTACACCTGCATTGCTTGCTGTTTGGGGTTTTAGGCTGGGTTTCTGTCCAGCACTTTGAGATATCAGCTGATGTAAGTAGGGCTATATAAATACATTTGATTTGATAAGGTATATTGAGCAGGGCTAGAGGCTCTACAGTGAAATAAGCTAATAAACACTAACCAGAACAGCTATGGACAAGGCATATTGTCATTTTAAGGAGAAGCATGCTTAGCCGAGTGATCATAAGGGTCCAGTGAGTAGTGAGGTTGGTTAGGGTCACGGCGATTCAGACAGCTAGCCGGGCCATGGGTAGCAAGCTGGCAGAGGATGGAAGTCTGTTTTTAGCCACCTCGTGCGTTTCCATCGGTAGATTAGTGGGGTTCCGTGTGGTAGAAGGGATCAATCCAATTGTCAAAATAGATATAGTTATAGTGACCCAATAAAATTGTCCGATAGACCTATTCAGATAGCATCCGATAAGACAGCTAACGATTAGCGGGCTGCAGATGGGCGTTCAGGTAACGTCAGTTGGATAACTCCCTCGGGCATATAACGTCGGTAGTCCAGTCGTGAAGGCCCGGTGGGGCTCCGCATCAGCAGTAAAACGGGTCTAGATCGGTGATTGTAGCCCAGGATCTCCGGAATAATTTATGTTTGCTCCGGGATTGATGTAAGCCAATAGTCACTCAGATAGGTGGACCTCGGGGTAGGGGATTCCATTACCTGGTTGACTGGAAGGGTTATGGCCCGGAGGAGAGGTGCTGGGTCCGTGCTAGGGACATCTTGGATTCAGGCCTCATCGCTGATTTCCAACGCTGGAACCCCGGTCAACCTGGTATGTGCCCAGGCAGGACACGATGTGGCACCCCTAGTGGGGGATACTGTCACACCCTGATCTGTTTCACCTGTCTTTGTGCTTTTCTCCAACCCCTTCCAGATGTCCGCCATCTTCCCCATTATCCCTAGTGTATTTATACCTGTGTTGTCTTTTGCCAATTCATTTTGTTCGTCAAGCCTACCAGCGTTTTCCCCCTTGCTCCTGTTTTTGTTCTAGTTCCTGTTTTCTAGTTTTTCAGATTTTGACATTTCTGGCTCTCCTGACCCTGAGCCTGCCTGCCATTCTGTACCTTGTCACACCACACTGGATTATTGACCTCTGCCTGCCCTGACCCTGAGACTGCCAGCCGTTCTGTACCTTTTGACTGACCTCTGCCTGCCCTTGACCTGTTGTTTTGCCTACCCCCTGTTCTAGTAATACACATATAATTAATTTGCATTTTATTGCATGACATAAGTATTTGATCACCTACCAACCAGTAAGAATTCCGGCTCTCACAGACCTGTTCGTTTTTCTTTAAGAAGCCTCCTGTCTTCTACTCATTAGATTAGATTGTAAACTGTCATGGTAAAAGCATTATTGATTCTATTGTTGTAAAAATGGGGAGAGGTGTCAGGACTTCCGCCGAAGTCGGTCCCTCTCCTTGTTCGGGCGGCGTTCGGCGGTCTACGTCACCGGTTTTCTAGTCATCGCCGATCGACCTTTCATTTTTCCATTTGTCTTGTCTTGTTTTCCTACACACCTTGTTTCAATTCCCTCAGTATTAGACATGTATATAACGTGTATAGACGTGTATAGACGTGTATGTATATATATATATATATATATATATATATATAACCCTCTGTTCCCCCCCATGTCTTTGTGTGTAATAGTTTGTTGTTTCGTGTATGTGCACGCTAAACTGGTTTGCGCTGGTTTATGTCAACCCATATAGTGCCATGCGTTTTGTTTGCCAAAATAAAAGGCTCCTTTGTCTCCCCAACTTCTTCTCTCCTGCGCCTGACTCCCTTACAGCCAGTTACACATACCTAACAAGAGGTTTGCCTGTGATGAAGAGATGCTATGATTTTTTTAACACCACATGTAACCAAACAAGTCCTTCAAGCTTTGGTTTGTTGCATCTTGACTATTGCCCAGCTGTATGGTCAGGTGTTACAAAACAAAAACATATCCCAGAAAAGTTGCAGCTGGTCCAGAACAGAGAAGCATGTCTGGGGCCAATGTCAATAAAATGTATGTAAGTCTCTCCTGGTTCAGAGTGGAGGAGAGATTTACTGCATCACTGCTGGTCTTTGTAAGAAGTATTGACGAGCTAAAAGCACCGGATTTTCTGTTCAGCCAGTTAACACACAGCTCAAAAACCCGTACAGTACAAAAAAACTGATTAAACAACACCTCAAGGAACAATGCGGACTGTGAAGTGGCACACACACACACACATTCTACACACACCCACAAATTATTATTTATTTTATTCATGTATTTATTTTTATTGACTTGATCTTTTACTCTCTTTTTTTTTAAATCGTCGTATTGTTCTTTAGTCGTAGTGTATTTTGTCATGTTCTATGTTTTGTGTGGACCCCAGCAAGAATAGTTGCTGCTTCTTCAACAGCTAATGGGGATCTGATTAAAAATCCTAAATCTCAGTTTTGATTGTATATCCATACAGTCGAAACCCGGCCAAGTAGCTCTTTCCACAGCGCCTCATCTAAGCTCACCTTGGTCAGTGGGTACACCCTAGCACAGCCCAAACACTCGCGCCCCATTGTCAACATGTTGTGTATGCACTGTGCAGTCCGGCCTCCCCCCCATCCACCACACCCCCTGGCTGCTCTCTGACCTAAAAAGGCCAATTGTGTGTAGACACAGGTGCCAGACAGAGGCCGCCCACATCTGGGCTAAGGCTGGCCAGACAGACAGGGCTTTGTGGGTTGGTGCAACACAGTGCAGAGAAACTCTCTGGAGATCTGGAGGGCAGATCTAGGCATCTCCTTTACCTCCCTCCCTTCCGCAGTGACGCACAGCCCTACCAGTCCCCCAGCAAACTAAGGGTGGATTTGGTTTGTGCGTCAGAGGGTAACATGTTAGCGCCATGCACATGTACTCATAAAGTTGTACAGCTGCAGCAGTGTCACACACATCCCTTTTGTCCTCAGAACAGCCTCAATTCGTCGGGGCATGGACTCTACAAGGTGTCAAAAGGGTTCCACAGGGAGGCTGGCCTATCTTGACTCCAATACTTCTCACAGTTGTGTCGAGTTGGCTGGATGTCATTTGGGTGGTGGACCATTCTTGATACACACGAGAAACTGTTGAGTTTACCATACCCCGTTCAAAAGCAGTGAAATCTTGTGTCTTGCCCATTCAGCCTCTGAATGGCACACAAACACAATCCATGTCTCAATTGTCTCGATACATAAAAATGATCCTTTAACATGTCTCCTCCACTTTATATACACCGACTGACGTGGATTTAATGGGTGACATCAATAAGGATCATAGCTTTCACCTGGATTCACCTGGTTGGTCTATGTCATGGGAAGAGCAGAGGTTCTTAATCTTTTGAATACTCAGTATACATTGTCACATACAGTAGTAGTCTTGAGCACAATTGTCTTTGAAGGCAGTGACCACAACCCAATCCAGTGGTGTTTATAGTTCGTACTTGTCGCCTTGGTGTGACAAAAAAACAAAACAAAAAAAAAACAATGACGACTCCATAAAGCGCAGCCAAGCGGCAATTAGTTGTTTTCACACCCCCACCATTTGCACCAGCTTTGAGAGGTTCCTTTCAAGTTCAGGCTCAAAAGGCAAGGGGGGGTAATAATCAGGCCTGGCTAATTGGGAACCACATCTAACAACCAACTGGTTCTGATGTCAGATGGAGACCCAGATGTGACATGGGCAGATGAAAGCGAATGCATTAATTGCCCTTTTTTTAGGGGGGGGGGGGGATTGGCTGGCTGATTTGGAGAGGGGGTGGAGGGGTTGTGTGGAGATAAGGAAACTGAAAAGAGTAGATTAGGGACACGTTTTTTTAGTACAAAAGTCCAGATAGCACTGCATTCTCATCTCCGCACAACACAATCACCCCCACCCACTCCCCCAACCCCCCTTCCAACAACTAGCCCAGAATAGAAGTCATACAAGTAATGAGATTAAAGAGACGGGTTTCTGGATTCAACTGGCTTTTGTGTGTTTGATTTTGTTTCGTTTTGAAGTTTGTTTAGTCTCCAATAAAAGCTCCCTCTGATCATAAGCACTTTGTTACCTGTTCAAAAGGCTGCCCATTACAAAGGATCTTGTTAAATTAGATATAGAGGGGGACAAATAGCACATCTGATAACGCATTTTGTTTTCATAACAAAGAAAAACATAGGATATCTCTGTCCGATGTGTGTGTGTGACTTTTAGATACTTTTGATTTGTTTGCTTACTGTCCTGGCCTCTTTCTTTATAACGTGTGTATGTCTTTCCCACACCGGCCCTCGCAGGGTAAGATTTCCATCCCCTGGCCTAGAGATATGGGATCATTGCCTATCAATACTAATGGGAGCCACTACTCATACAGGTTTGCAGACAAGGGCACCGTAAAACTCCATATTCATGTCCATATTCACTTCTCAAGTGTGGCACATGGGGGCGCACTTTACCCGGCAGACTGCTTGGCCACACTTGCCCCCCCCCACACACACACACACACCCTCCTCCCTACACACACATGCACACACACCCTCCCTTTCTCGCTGCAACATCACTGCACACAGAGGGCCCGCTGCCTTATTGCGCTCTGCTTGGCTGGAGCCATTTGCTGCACACATTTTGTTCCTTGCTGTCTAGGAGTGCTGGGTAGTGCTGAGTCTAGTGCACCGGGGCATGCCCAGACAAGCCCCACTCCACTCCTGGAGAGTGCGGCTAAGCAGAGCTGAGCCCAGCAATAAAGCATTGGACCATTAGCTCACCTTTATTGTCATTAAAAGCACCAATAAGATCTGGCCTTAATGCCCATGTACTCTTATAATCTCCACCCGGCGCAGCCAGAAAGGACTGGCCACCACTCAGAGCCTGGTTCCTCACTAGGTTTCTTCCTTGGTTCATGTCTTTCTATGGAGTTTTTCCTAGCCACCGTGCTTCTACATCTGCATTGCTTGCTCTTTGGGGTTTTAGGCTGTGTTTCTATATATGCTTTATAAATGCATTTGATTTTTGAATTCAATTGATGTGACCTGAATGCAATCATACCAAAGCCTAACATATTTTAAATACATACAGTGCATTCGGAAAGTATTCAGACCAATTTACTTTTTCCACATTTTGTTATATTTTTAGAAATTTTTGCAAATTCATTACAAATAAAAAACTGAAATATGACATTTACATAAGCATTCAGTCCCTTTATTCAGTACTTTGTTGAAGAACCTTTGGCAGCGATTACAGCCTCAAGTCTTCCTTGGTATTAAAAAAAATTGAACAATAATTTAACCTTTATTTAATGAGGCAAGTCAGTTCAGAACAAATTCTTATTTATAATGACGGCCTACCAAAAGGCAAAAGGCCTCCTGCGGGGACGGGGGCCTGGAATTTAAAAAATAAATACAATATAAATATGACGTTACAAGCTTGGCACACCTGTAATTGGGGAGTTTCTCCCATTCTTCCCTGCAGATCCTCTCAAGCTCTGTCAGGTTGGATAGGGAGCATCGCTGCACAGCTATTTTCAAGTCTCTCCAGAGACCTGAATCGGGTTCAAGTCCGGGCTCTGGCTGGGCCACTCAAGGACATTCAGAGACTTGTCTTGGTACTCTACGGAAAATTCCTTCGAACTCATGGCTTGGTTTTTGCTCTGACATGCACTGTCAACTGTGGGACCTTATACAGACAGGTGTGTGCCTTTCCAAATCATGTCCAATCAATATGATTTACTTCAGGTGGACTCCAATCAAGTTGTAGAAATATCTCAAGGATGATCAACGTTAACAGGATGCACCTGCGCTCAATTTTGAATCTCATAGCAAAGGGTCTGAATACTTATGTAAATGTTTTTTTTCTTCTTTTTTTAATACATTTGCAAACATTTCTAAAAACCTGTTTTCGCTTTGTCATTATGGGGTATTGTGTGTAGTAGATTGATGAGAATTCTGTATTTAATCCATTTTAGAATAATGCTAATGTAACAAAATGTGGAAAAAGGGAAAGGGTCAGAATACTTTCCGAATGCACTGTACATAACACGTAATTTTACCATTGATAAAGTGAAAAAAAACGTCAATCAACTAAGTAGACCAGATCCAGATCCATTGGTGTCTATGGGAGATCCTCCCCATTAAGTTGACCGGAACTTACCAATTTTTTCCAATGGTAAATGTCCTGAGTGAACTATTTTCATTTATCCACCATCTTTGCTGTAGCCAAAGATTTTTTTTATATTGCTCAGCTTAGTCGCGACTCGCAAACTTTTCAGGTGTTTCTGATTAATACACAATGCCATGCTGGTGGGTGGTAACATCTAAATAAAACCCAGCCCTGAAACGAAACGTAGGCAAAAAAGATTTGACACGTCATTTCATAGGAAAAAACATGTCATTAGCACGATTTTGCACAAAATATTTAGTGTATGATTTCTATCAGATTTCTGTCTTATAATATTAAGTGTGGTATGAAAATGACACACAGTGAACCCTGTTTGTAAAGGTTAAACCCCTTCATTAAACTTTACTGTGATAAGGGAACAGTTTTACACACTGTAATATAGTCAAGGCCATGGCATAAGCTCACATCACGAGGGTGGTTATGTTGGTGAAAATCTTTATTACTTTACACCGCAGCTTAAACTGCGCTGGCTCCCGAATTGCAATCTGTTTACGCAAATGAGAATTGGCTAAACTCACTGTCTCTTCCAAAATAGTGTACTTAGCTTATAGCTAAATAAAAAAGCGCATTTATTCAGGTGTTATTTATATTATATTATTTTTGAAGTGACAGTGAGTTTTAGAAAATGTTGATCTATTTTCAATGGATGGCGCTAATGCTAACAATTCAGCATGATACTGTCACGCTCTGGCCTTTATTTTCTTTGTCTTGTCTTTATTTAGTATGGTCAGGGCGTGAGTTGGGGTGGGCAGTCTATGTGTGTTTTTCTATGTTGGGGTTTTGAGTTCAGCCTAGTGTGGTTCTCAATCAGAGGCAGGTGTCCTTAGTTGTCTCTGATTGAGAATCATACTTAGGTAGCCTGGGTTTCACTTTTGAGTTGTGCGTGTTTGTTTCCGTGTGAGTGTTTGTTGCCACACGGTACTGTTTCGGTTTTCGTTCATGTTCACGTTTATTGTTTTATATTTCATAGTGTTCAGTTTATATCTTAAAATAAACGTTATGGACACTTACCACGCTGCGCATTGGTCCTCCGATCCTTCTCACTACTCATTTACATTTACATTTAAGTCATTTAGCAGACGCTCTTATCCAGAGCGACTTACAGGTATGCCGTTACAGATACATGTGGCGCAAAAAAATATATTTAATTAACACATATTTGTTTCATATTTACATACATGTTATATGATGTGATCAAGTTATATATTTCATAAATATATTCTGGACATAAATATACTGTATTTTGAATTCCCTCCATACACAGTGGGGTCCGAAATGATTGACACCCTTGATAAAGAGCAGTAAATAATTCAAATACTGAGCTGTATTGTATGCTCAGAGAAAGAGATGTTGTTTAACAAGTAGTACTTGTATTTATCAAAAAATATAGGGGTCAAAATTATTGCAATTCGTTTTGGTTGTGTTTCAGAAATGTTTTCGCCTAATAGAAATTAATGGTAAGTAATGTATTGTGTGGTTTTGGAGTCACTTTCAGTGTAAATAAGAATAGGATATGTTTACTAAACACTGCTACTGTACAGTAATGTGGATGCTACCATGAATTAATTGTGAATAATGATGACACATTTACAGAGGGTCAAAGATCATACGTACAAGACATGCCAACCTCCCCTGCTATTGGTAATGGTGAGAGGTTAGCATGTCTTAGGGGTAAGATCTTTGACCCTCTGTAACTCTCTCACTCACCATTATTTACTCTTCACACACACACACACACACACACACACACACACACACACACACACACACACACACACACACACACACACACACACACACACACACACACACACACACACACACACACACACACACAAACACACAAACACACACACACACACACATACACACGCACACGCACACACAGGACCACATCTGATCCTGTTTATATAACCTTGTTTGACCACACACACACATACTCACACATGTGCCACACACACGTATGCCACACTCTCCTCTGTGGGTGGTTATGTTGCGCCAGCCAGCCAGATTCCAGCAAACACCATGAAACGCAGTAAAAGTGTGGACCGCAGCACACAGCAGCAACAAGGGGGGAAAAACCTGCTTAATCTCTTCATATGGAAATTAGTGGATTTAGCAGAGATTACAAAGTTTGCTGACACACTCACCTTTCTTTTTGTAATGTATATACATGTCTCCCTAGAAGTCTCCTAAATAACTACAATGTAAATGTAAGTATGCATGTCTATGCTATTTGCATTCCCAGCAAACAAAACCCACCGGGGAAAATCCAATAAAAATCTAATTTTAGTTGATGTTTAATTGAGTTGTCAACATATTGAAATAAACCAACTCTTGAAGTCATGTTGTAGATTTGTTTTGAAAATCTAGTTAAAATCATACATGAACAACTTTTTGCAAATTCCACCCCAAAATATATTGATGTTCAAAGTCAGTACATTGACAAATATGAAATGTGTTATTTATAGAATGCTTATTAAACATGTTTTGCCTGGTGTGAATGTTGTTACCTGAAGGCCCTGGAAATGGTTGTTAATTAAATGTTAGGGTAATATTTTCTGTGGAGAGTTTTCATAATGTTCATAATGTCAGAGTATACATTTAATCGTGAAAACTGATGACAAATGAACGACAAAAATAAACATTTCTGAAATCTCAACGGTAACATGTATTCTCAAGATTAACATATTTGGGGAATACAACCAAACAATGGAATGCCGTTTGGGTCGCTGCGTGTCAAAAAAGATACATGTCAAATAACACTATTTGACGTGTCAAATAAGCTTGTTGACCAATCAGGACCTGAATATGACTGCATGTCACATAATAATTTAACGCTCTCATAATTTTTTTACATAGTTATTTCAAATTGATTACAATATCACTCGTATTTCATGTCACAACGATTAATCGAAAGGCATACTATGATTCTGGTAAAGTTGTCTCTCACTCCTACAGTGCTGGTCATAAAAAAAGCTAGCTAGCGCATAGATAAAAACAATGTTCTTCCCCAAAAACACAGTAAAACGACGTAATCTGTTTCAGTAGCTATCGTTAGCTAGCTAACTATATAGCTAGGCGTCATGATCTAAAATAACCCTAATTTTTAAAACAGTTCTTATTTGATTAATTTGGACCCATCTATGTGAAGCTAGCCACAATGAACTTTGCGGTTAGCCTTCAAAATAAAAGTATGTCATTGACAGTGATGCAAATAAATACAAATAGAATTATGCTATAATTGAATAGATCATGCTAAACGAGGTTGAAATGTTGTTATAAAAAATCAACAAAATACAATAATATGTTCATTTGACAAGAAGCTGTTGAAATCACATCGGATGTATTAGACTTTAGAATTGCATTGGGGGCATACATATTTCACTGTACAGCCTTACCTATCGATTGTGGATCAATGACATAGGGTATCAGTCTACTCAGTGACACACAGAGAAACATTAGCATCATACCTGTTATTGCGGGACTCTGAAACAACTGTGAATTGAGCCACATTTATTGTCAACCCATGTGTATTGAACACCATTCCTGAGGAAAAACAATACTGCGTGGATGTTTTGTAGTCTGATATCTCTGAGGAGAACGTTGGGAAAAAATATCTTGGGTATTGAGCAGACTGATACACCATTTCATTGATCCCCAATCCTTTGGTAAATCTGTACAATGTAATGTGAATGTCAGTACACACAATAGGCTAACTAGGGAGGTGATTTCACACAGTCTCAGTCCCACGATAAGAGCTACATTGCTAATATTTGCGTAAATTCTTCACATTTGTGTTCTGTGGGTGTCACCGAGTAGACTGGTAACCCATTTCATTGCTTCACATTCCAGCCTTGTTTAACATTATCTAGTCTAAACATGGTATAATTCCACCAATTGTAACCTTCTGCATCACTTTCAAATACGTACTTTTATTCTGAAGGAAAATCGCAAAATCCACTACTGTGCCTAATCCTTATTGTGGCTAGCTTCACACCACATAACCCGGTCCGGTCGAGTCTCACTAGCCAGATGAAGCTAGCTGGCTGCTTATAACATTAGCTTTGGGCAACAGGGTTAAGTTGCTGGCTAGCTATTTATTTTCATGAACTGAAGTTCAATTTCAATTGGCAAACAACAAGTGACTACCAAGCTAATACTTACTTACAAGGATTCCTAAACCTACTGGTCATTGTTTTCAGACTGTTTGTATTGGTGCTAACTAGGTACCAAGCTAAAGCTAGCTAGCTACCCCAGAAGATGCGGTCGAACAAATAATGCCTTATTACCAATGCGGTATTGTAAACACATCGTTTGTGGCCGGTGTGTGCTTGTTTGCAGACTTTTTGTATAGCTTTTGACAGTGCTACTGATAGTTGTGGCGCTTGGCTTACACATGCAAATTCATCACACACAACATTCTAATAGAATTGTGTTATTTCAGGTATCAAATAAAAATCTTATTTAGTACGTCAAATAGTCTTATTTGACGCATAAAATAGTGTTATTTGACGTGTATCCTTTTTGACACGTAAAGACCCAAACGGTGTTCCATACCAAACTGGATCCCAAACAATGCAAAGACTCCCAGAGCCTTCAGTGCTAACTGGGCACGAACGCGTCGCAACTCCAATAACCCTTCCTTGAGCCTACGCCTCTGACAGCACAATGACTGATGACTCCCCTTCAGGCTACAGGAATGGAACCAGGGAACAGTGAGAGAAGGGTTGGGGTTCCGGGATAAATTTATTGGACGGACAGGAAGGGTGCCCACGGTGTCCCAGAGCAGATGGCGACCCTCTCCTTTGCTGACGTCCGTAGGGAATTCAAGACCCTTTTTAGCATTCCTTTAGAGTGCTCCGACAGATATGTGAGTTATGCAGCATACGACCATCTGGGCATGGACACCGCCTGGCTGCAGTTGAAAATGCAGTTTGTATGTGTGTGTTGTGTGTATATGTCTGGTGGTGTGAAAAGGGGGATGGGGGTTGTATGGGAGCGTTTCCATGGCTACAGATTCTTGTTCCTGGAGAGAGGTCTGTTCCCTCCCAGGTCTGCCAACCCCCCATCCCCCAAAGATATCCTCCCATGTTCCGTCTCCGTCATTGTTAACCCCACCCCCCTCTCAAAATGCACCAGTCTCTCAGATGCTGACTTTGAGAGCATTTTCTTTCTGTTCTATTTGTATGTTGTATTTTTTTGTTGTCCTTTTGTTTTTGTCCCTGGTCCCCGCGATCATTGTCAACACATTTCGCCCCATTCTTGTGCAGCTGACAGTGTCTTCATGGTACACAGCATCTGTTGTGAGATGGGAGGCGTTGTGGATGGGGAGGGGTTGTTGGTGGGGGAATCATGGTCTGCCAATTTCACTATCCAACTACTCTCAACTTCTCATTTGGGTGTCTGCTATTAGCATGTTCTCACTATTGCCTAAAAAAAAGCCTACTATCTATTTGCTTTTGTTTAGTTTTGCTTTGTTTTGGGCATTTTGATGTCTAGAGGCTGGCTGTTGCTGCTCAAGTAGCGATGTTCATTGTGAGATGCATTTTTGGTCAAGTACATTCAGACATTGGTTCCCACGTTTCTTCCTTTCACAGGATTTCAGTCACTGAATGCACACACGTTGTACACATACTGTACACCTCAAATTTGAAATCGTAAATGTAACACTCTTGGAGTTAAATATAACACTTTACCAGTGTTTATATGGGAACCACCACCAAAATGTTAAATTAACACTTTTCAAATGGTTACTTTATTAACCCTATCACAGTGTTACTGGACCAACACTTGAAGTGTAAAATATTAATACCAGAACAGATTGAAGTCACACTAAACCGGTGTTGAATATTTATTTATGAGAAACACAATATATCAACACTACTGGTGTTATATTGACATTACTATAGCGATTAACCTCCACACTCATGGGAGTTTAAAAATCAACACTACCAAGGTGTTGAATTCACACTTTTGTAGGGATGATTGTCAAGACTAGGAGTTAAAAATGAACACTATGCTGGTGTGGAATTAACACTACATTTGTGATAATTGAATTGTGCTCTATGCTCATTAGGTAGCCTATGGAACTCTTGAGTGTCACTGTGCAACATTAACCACACCGTGAGTCATTTACTATATTTTAATGAACTCCCAAGTAATACCAGGGCATTACAATATCATCCTAAAAATAAGGCAAATGATCTTGAAAAGAACATAGCAAAATAAGGTAAATCAGCATTGGTTTGACTAGTGCCGTGTACTTACAAAATCTGTAACAACATAGAAAAAGCCATATGAAACCAATGAAAACATTCTTCAACAAGTTTATGCATTCAATTATGGCTATATGGACAAAAAGAACCGCCCGACAAAGATAAACCTACGACACTACGATAATAGCATCATTTATTAGGAACCTTTCTGTTATATTTGGTGATGTTGTCCCAGAAGGAGACAAACACTGGCATTTGATGTTGCTGCTGTTGGACATTGTCAGCATTGTATTTTCTCCCAGCATCACTGAGGGGAATGACTGTATTTTTTAAGGATCTTATCGCAGAGCAACATATATTGTTTTCAGAGTTATATTCTCTGAATAATCTGATTCCGAAGGATCACTTCCACTATTCAGAATCTATATGCAAAATTGGTCATTTGATACATGTTTGGGCAATGAAGCCATTTCAAGTCGAGCATAAAACATTTCAAGAATGTAACCAAATCCCTCTCTAAGAAACACCAAATGGCTACTGCATATCATTGGGAATTACTCAAAAGCATTGCGTCTGGGACTGACAAAACTCAAATGCTGAATGACATTGAAAATGGTGAATTGATCTCACAGCATTTTCAGCTTGATATGTCCAGTGAAATACATGTCACACCCTGGGTCATGTGTGGTGGCATTGAGTATCACACTGGCCTTGTTGTCTGTTCAGATGTAGTGGATGAAATGCCAGTGTTCAGTAAGATTGTTTGCATATATCTGAGAAATTAGATTTATTTGTGGGGTCAGACATGGAGACTGTATCTTTCAATAATCAAAACAATTGAGATGGGGCAGCAGCGTAGCCTAGTGGTTAGAGCGTTGTACTAGTGACCGAAAGGTTGCAAGATCAAATCCCTGAGCTGACAAGGTAAAAATATGCTGTTCTGTGGTGATGTGCAAAGGAGTAGGAGGGAAGACATGTCACTGTCCCACTGTAAACAAGACTAGCTGATATTAGTTTTGCCCAGCATCAAATAAACTCATCACCAACAGTTCAAGTGCTCTAAGTTCCCTACAAGGACCCCAAGTGAAGACGTTGAAGAAAAAGATGTTGAGATTGTCTGCGCTTATGGATTGTAGACTCCACCTCAAAAGATCGTCTTACTACTCTGATTTAAAATGTATTTATTGCATTGAATGTGTTGTATGCACCTGTGTGGTGTGGTGTGTCATGTCATGTGTGTACTGCATCATTTTACAAATGAAGTTCCTTGTGGAAAAATACAGTAATTTGAATTAAATAATTTGATTGAACAAATTCACCTGGTCGGTCATCGGATGCTTGCCCCTCTTGCTTGTCCCTGGCAGACCTCAGCAGCCGCTGTAAAAAGGGGTGTGGGAGTCAGGGTCTATGCCTCCCTGATCACCTTCACTTTGTAAGATGTACAGTGTATTTGTAAAGTATTCAGACCCCTTGACTTTTTCCAGACTTTTATACATTACAGTACAGCCTTAATATAAAATATATATATATATATTTTTTTTTTAAATCCTCATCAATCTACACACAATACCTCATAATGACAAAGCGGGACCACCCATACGTAGAATGTATGCACACATGACTGTAAGTCGCTTTGGATAAAAGCGTCTGCTAAATGGCATATATTATTATTATTATTATTAAAGCGGACCTGGCATCCTTTCACTCCCTCCTCTCTACATTTTCCTCCTCTGTCTCTGCTGCTAAAGCCACTTTCTACCACTCTAAATTCCAAGCATCTGCCTCTAACCCTATGAAGCTCTTTGCCACCTTCTCCTCCATCCTGAATCCTCCTCCCCCCCTCCTCCCTCTCTGCAGATGACTTCGTCAACCATTTTGAAAAGAAGGTCGACGACATCCGATCCTCGTTTGCTAAGTCAAACGACACCGCTGGTTCTGCTCACACTGCCCTACCCTGTGCTCTGACCTCTTTCTCCCCCTCTCTCTCCAGATGAAATCTCGCGTCTTGTGACGGCCGGCCGCCCAACAACCTGCCCGCTTGATCCTATCCCCTCCTCTCTTCTCCAGACCATTTCCGGAGACCTTCTCCCTTACCTCACCTCGCTCATCAACTCATCCCTGACCGCTGGCTACGTCCCTTCCGTCTTCAAGAGAGCGAGAGTTGCACCCCTTCTGAAAAAACCTACACTCGATCCCTCCGATGTCAACCACTACAGACCAGTATCCCTTCTTTCTTTTCTCTCCAAAACTCTTGAACGTGCCGTCCTTGGCCAGCTCTCCCGCTATCTCTCTCAGAATGACCTTCTTGATCCAAATCAGTCAGGTTTCAAGACTAGTCATTCAACTGAGACTGCTCTTCTCTGTATCACGGAGGCGCTCCGCACTGCTAAAGCTAACTCTCTCTCCTCTGCTCTCATCCTTCTAGACCTATCGGCTGCCTTCGATACTGTGAACCATCAGATCCTCCTCTCCACCCTCTCCGAGTTGGGCATCTCCGGCGCGGCCCACGCTTGGATTGCGTCCTACCTGACAGGTCGCTCCTACCAGGTGGCGTGGCGAGAATCTGTCTCCTCACCACGCGCTCTCACCACTGGTGTCCCCCAGGGCTCTGTTCTAGGCCCTCTCCTATTCTCGCTATACACCAAGTCACTTGGCTCTGTCATAACCTCACATGGTCTCTCCTATCATTGCTATGCAGACGACACACAATTAATCTTCTCCTTTCCCCTTCTGATGACCAGGTGGCGAATCGCATCTCTGAATGTCTGGCAGACATATCAGTGTGGATGACGGATCACCACCTCAAGCTGAACCTCGGCAAGACGGAGCTGCTCTTCCTCCTGGGGAAGGACTGCCCGTTCCATGATCTCGCCATCACGGTTGACAACTCCATTGTGTCCTCCTCCCAGAGCGCTAAGAACCTTGGCGTGATCCTGGACAACACCCTGTCGTTCTCAACTAACATCAAGGCGGTGGCCCGTTCCTGTAGGTTCATGCTCTACAACATCCGCAGAGTACGACCCTGCCTCACACAGGAAGCGGCGCAGGTCCTAATCCAGGCACTTGTCATCTCCCGTCTGGATTACTGCAACTCGCTGTTGGCTGGGCTCCCTGCCTGTGCCATTAAACCCCTACAACTCATCCAGAATGCCGCAGACCGTCTGGTGTTCAACCTTCCCAAGTTCTCTCACGTCACCCCGCTCCTCTGCTCTCTCCACTGGCTTCCAGTTGAAGCTCGCATCCGCTACAAGACCATGGTGCTTGCCTACGGAGCTGTGAGGGGAACGGCACCTCAGTACCTCCAGGCTCTGATCAGGCCCTACACCCAAACAAGGGCACTGCGTTCATCCACCTCTGGCCTGCTCGACTCCCTACCACTGAGGAAGTACAGTTCCCGCTCAGCCCAGTCAAAACTGTTCGCTGCTCTGGCCCCCCAATGGTGGAACAAACTCCCTCACGACGCCGGGACAGCGGAGTCAATCACCACCTTCCGGAGACACCTGAAACCCCACCTCTTTAAGGAATACCTAGGATAGGATAAAGTAATCCTTCTCACCCCCCCCTTAAAAGATTTAGATGCACTATTGTAAAGTGGCTGTTCCACTGGATGTCTTAAGGTGAATGCACCAATTTGTAAGTCGCTCTGGATAAGAGCGTCTGATAAATGACTTAAATGTAAATGTAAAGCAAAAACAGGTTTTTAGAATGTTTGCAAATGTATAAAAAATAATAAAATAATAAACACCTTATTTACACAAGTATTGTTGGTTGATTGGACATGATACGGAAAGGCACACACCTGTCTATATAAGGTCCCACAGTTGATAGTGCATGTCAGAGCGAAAACAAAGCCATGAGGTTGAAGGAATTGTCCATATAGCTCCGAGATAGGATTGTGTCGAGGCACCGATCTGGGGAAATGGTACCAAGAAATGTCTGCAGCATTGAAGGTCCCCAATAACACCGTGGTCTCCATCACTCTTAAATTGAACATTTTTGCAACCACCAAGACTCTTCCCAGTGAAACTGAGCAATCGGGGGAAAAAGGCCTTGGTCAGGGAGGTGACCAAGAACCCGATGGTCACTCTGACAGAGCTCTAGAGTTCCTCTGTGGAGATGGGAGAACCTTCCAGAAGGATAACCATCTCTGCAGCACTCCACCAATCATGCCTTTATAGTAGAGTGGCCAGATGGAGGCCACTCCTCAGCAAAAGGCACATGACAGTCCACTTGGAGTTTGCTAAAAGGCACCGAAAGGACACTCAGATGATGAGAAACAAGATTCTCTGGTCTGATGAAACTAAGATTAAACACTTTGGTCTGAATACCAAGCGTCATGTCTGTAAGAAACCTGGCACCTTCCCTATGGTGAAGAATGGTGGTGGCAGCATAATGCTGTGGGGATGAATACTCACCGTTCCCTCACCACTTTCTCATTCTGGGGGTGGAAAAATGACGCATTAAAGAATTTCAACAAGTTCTTATCAAAATATCCTGGGTGTTCCAATTAACACTGCTGGGAGCTGAACAATTTGAACTCTGTGATTGAACATCAGACTATATTGTTCATTTACACTCATGGTGTTTCTCCTGTAAAATTCAGCAACGGAAAAAAATCAACACCAGAATTTTAACACTGCCCGTTAGGCTGTGTAGCACTACCTTGCTATTGGTCAAAGGGTCAAAGAAATTCCCAAACACACCCTCAAATACACACACACACACACACACACACACACACACACACACACACACACACACACACACACACACACACACACACACACACACACACACACACACACACACACACACACACACACATACACACACACACACATACACACACACACACACACACACACACGCACACACACACGCACACACACATATATGTCAACCAACAAAGCAACAATCAGCTGAAATCCAGCCAAGCTACCTCATCACCTGCCTCTCCTTCTCCATTTCCATCTTCTCCCATTCCAACCTTCTCTCCATCCATCCATCTACGTGAGTCTCTACATTTGCTATGCGGTGTAATTGGGGGGTGGGTCCACGGGGCACAGCCACGAAGTCGCCCCGCGCGGGTAGGAAAAGATGTTGCTAATCCCGCTGAAGAATGGAGCAGGTCAAGCAGCCAGCGCTGCTGAATTCAACCTCAGAGCCACGGCCACAAATTAGGAGGAGCTGACAGGTCCAACAGCACTGGGAGCATTGTGTCCCCTGTAAGGGGCCCCTGAGCCCGTGGCCCTGCGTGAAGGGCCAGCCAGGCAGAGGTGAAGATGTATAGTCTGTGGGCTGACCTGGGACTAGTGGCCATAAATCTACTGCTGCCAGCCGCACTCTTTCTCCCAGGGGACCCACACACACATAAAAATTAAGTTAGGAGTAAGCCCTAGAGGCACAGTGGGAGCTGGCCTAGTAGGAGAGGGTAATGTCCTCAACTGGAAGTGACTTGTCCATGGCCTGTTGTAACTGAGGTAAACTTGGCAACATGACATTATCTTTCACAGCCGGGCAACATCCCACTTACAAACATGAAGAACAAGAAAAACCTGCACCCTCTCTTGAGGCATGTCCACATTGGGAAGAGCCAATAGTGATATTGGCAGACTGGAATTATATTATAGTTGCTATCTGTGCACAGGAAGTCCCCTTGCTGTGTATGATGATGTCAGCTGAGTCTACCTTTAAGGGAAGTAAAAAAAAAAATGTCCTAAATCTTTCCGTGGTGAAGAGTGGAGGCTGGAGCCAGCCTAGCAGCCCAACCCAACTCTGCACAGGATTCAGGCTAGAGTCTTTACCCAACTCCCTGCCTGCCACTCCCTGGTCCCTGTTCCCTGGTCCACTGATGAATTATGGCCCTTTGTTGTGTCTCTCATAAAGGACGCCATCGCCGCCTCTTTCATAGGGCCTGCCGAGCAAATCTGAGGCGCGAATAGCATTAGTCCGAGTCAGTGCACCTATAGCGGTGTAGCCAGCCCTGAAAAAGCAGCCTGCTAGCGCTCCTCCTTGAGTTTTATGGGCCAAAATGATTGAGGGAGAAGAAACTACAGGCCAACAGAAAGAGAGAGAGAGAAGTGGAGAGCTTGGAGAGATGGATGGATGGACAGATAAAGAGACAGCAGCCGTTGAACAGAATGCTCGCATCACAGCAAGACAAGATGTGAAGGGAAACAGGTTTCACTCAGGGGAGGAGAAAAGGGGAGAGACAAAGGAAAAGTTGGGCTGAAAAGAGGTGGAGGACTCAGACTGACAGGACTGGCACTGAGTTAGAGTTAGATCTAATTTCTCAATTGTCATCCCTCCTCCTCTCTAACCAATTACAACTCAAAGAAAGTGTACTTCTTCTCAAGATGTCACACATTGCGATCTAGGGCATTAACTATCTATCGTTGCTTCTTCAACTTCAACCACACATGCACGGTACCAGTCAAAGGTTTGGACACACCTACTCATTCAAGGATCTTTCTTTATTTTTACTGTTTTCAACATTGTAGAATAATAGTGAAGACATCAAAACTATGGAATAACACATATGGAATCATGAAGTAACCAAAAAAGTGTTAAACAAATCAAAATATATTTGATATATTTGAGATTCTTCAAAGTAGCCATCCTTTGCCTTAATGACAGCTTGGCACAATCTTGGCATTCTCTCAACCAGCTTCATGAGGTAGTCACCTGGATTGCATTTTAATTAACAGGTGTGCCTTGTTAATAGTTAATTTGTGGAATGTCTTTCCTTCTTAATGCGTTTGAGCCAATCAATTGTAGGGGTGACAAGGTAGGGGTGGTATACAGAAGACCCTATTTGGTAAAATACCAAGTCCATATTTTGGCAAGAACAGTTCAAATAAGCAAAGAGAAATGACAGTTCGTCATCAATCTAAGACATGAAGGTCAGCCAATATCGACCAGACCAACTTACAACCCCCTCCTATGATACTCTCTCATCAGCTCCACAAATCGCATGCCATCTCTAAGCTCCAATATGTCCACCACAAACAAAGACATACTCATACACGCAAACACCATATGTCTTTGATTCACTGCGCTATTGTGAACAGTCATTTTCTGTGTGAAAAGCTGTTAGATAGAGTTTCATTTGAGTCTCTCTTACATAGACAGGAGGAGGGTCATGAACGTAGTGGATAAGTCACCACTGTGGCCCAAGGGACCCTCAGTCGTCATTGCATTCTAGAGGGATCTTAACAGACTGCCCATCTGGTGTGCTGGGGTGGTTATATGCACAATCGATACAAATCGCTACATTCAACTCCTTAGTATCATTCCGATTTTTGCCTATCTATTGGATACAATGGTGGTGGCAGTAATGGTGGAACAAACACCTTCATTGACATACTCAATCAAGGAACTGTTTCCGCTCCAACCAGACAAAGTGGAAAGGTTACAGTCCACCGGAGATGAAACTGTCATGTTTTGTCATATATTGTCTTGTCCTTGTGCTTTCCCTTCTGTTCGTTTCCCCCTGCTGGTCTTATTAGGTTCGTTCCCTTTTTCTATCCCTCTCTCTCCCCCTCCCTCTCTCTCTTCTCTCTATCGTTCCGTTCCTGCTCCCAGCTGTTCCTCATTCTCCTAACTCACTCATTTACTCTTTTCACACCTGTCCCCTATTTTGCCCTCTGATTAGAGTCCCTATTTCTCCCCTTGTTTTCCGCTTCTGTCCTTGTCGGATCCTTGTATGATGTTTCGCTGTTCTGTGTCCTTGTCTCGCCCTGTCGTGTTTTGTCTCCTTCAGAAGCTGCGTGTGAGCAGGTGTCTTAGTCTGCTACGGTCGGTGCCTTCCCGAAGCAACCTGCAGTCAATGGTCGAGTCTCCAGTCTGTCCTCGTTACTATGAGTGGATTTAAGTTTTTTCCTGTTTTGTTTTCTTCTTGATTTTTCCAGGATTATTACTTTTGTCATATACTGGAATAAAGACTCTGTTTTCGTTAAGTCGCTTTTGGGTCCTCATTCACCAGCATAACAGAAGGATCCGACCAAGAATGGACCCAGCGACTACGGATTCTCGTAACACTGCCGTCGAGATCCAGGGAGCTATGCTCGGCAGACACGAGCAGGAATTGTCTGCTGCTCGTCATGCCGTTGAGACCCTGGCCGCTCAGGTTTCCAACCTCTCAGGACAGTTTCAGAGTCTTCGTCTCGTGCCACCAGCTACTTCCTGGTCTTCCGAGTCTCCGGAACCGAGGGTTAATAACCCACCATGTTACTCGTGGTAGCCCACTGAGTGCCGCTCCTTTCTCACCCAGTGTGATATTGTGTTTTCTCTCCAACCCAACACATACTCAAGAGAGAGGGCTCGGATTGCTTACGTCATTTCACTCCTTACTGGCCGGGCTCGAGAGTGGGGCACAGCTATCTGGGAGGCAAGGGCTGAGTGTTCTAACAATTATCTGAACTTTAAAGAGGAGATGATACGGGTTTTTGATCGTTCAGTTTTTGGTAGGGAGGCTTCTAGGGCCCTGGCTTCCCTATGTCAAGGTGATCGATCCATAACGGATTACTCTATAGAGTTTCGCACTCTTGCTGCCTCTAGTGACTGGAACGAGCCGGCGTTGCTCGCTTGTTTTCTGGAGGGACTCCACGCTGAGGTTAAGGATGAGATTCTCTCCCGGGAGGTCCCTTCCAGTGTGGACTCTTTGATTGCACTCGCCATCCGCATAGAACGACGGGTAGATCTTCGTCACCGAGCTCGTGGAAGAGAGCTCGCGTTAACGGTGTTCCCCCTCTCCGCATCGCAACCATCTCCTTCCTCCGGCTCAGAGACTGAGCCCATGCAGCTGGGAGGTATTCACATCTCGACTAAGGAGAGGGAACGGAGGATCACCAACCGCCTCTGCCTCTATTGCGGTTCTGCTGGACATTTTGTCAATTCATGTCCAGTAAAAGCCAGAGCTCATCAGTAAGCGGAGGGCTACTGGTGAGCGCTACTACTCAGGTCTCTCCATCAAGATCCTGTACTACCATGTCGGTCCATCTACGCTGGACCGGTTCGGCTGCTTCATGCAGTGCCTTGATAGACTCTGGGGCTGAGGGTTGTTTTATGGACGAAGCATGGGCTCGGAAACATGACATTCCTCTCAGACAGTTAGGGAAGCCCACACCCATGTTCGCCTTAGATGGTAGTATTCTCCCCAGTATCAGATATGAGACACTACCTTTAACCCTCACAGTATCTGGTAACCACAGTGAGACCATTTCCTTTTTGATTTTTCGTTCACCTTTTACACCTGTTGTTTTGGGTCATCCCTGGCTAGTATGTCATAATCCTTCTATTAATTGGTCTAGTAATTCTATCCTATCCTGGAACGTTTCTTGTCATGTGAAGTGTTTAATGTCTGCTATCCCTCCTGTTTCTTCTGTCCCCTCTTCTCAGGAGGAACCTGGTGATTTGACAGGAGTGCCAGAGGAATATCATGATCTGCGCACGGTCTTCAGTCGGTCCAGAGCCAACTCCCTTCCTCCTCACCGGTCGTATGATTGTAGTATTGATCTCCTTCCGGGGACCACTCCCCCTCGGGGTAGACTATACTCTCTGTTGGCTCCCGAACGTAAGGCTCTCGAGGATTATTTGTCTGTTTCTCTTGACGCCGGCACCATAGTGCCTTCTTCCTCTCCTGCCGGAGCGGGGTTTTTTTTTGTTAAGAAGAAGGACGGTACTCTGCGCCCCTGCGTGGATTATCGAGGGCTGAATGACATAACGGTTAAGAATCGTTATCCGCTTCCCCTTATGTCGTCAGCCTTCGAGATTCTGCAGGGAGCCAGGTTCTTTACTAAGTTGGACCTTCGTAATGCTTACCATCTCGTGCGCATCAGAGAGGGGGACGAGTGGAAAACGGCGTTTAACACTCCGTTAGGGCATTTTGAGTACCGGGTTCTGCCGTTTGGTCTCGCTAATGCTCCAGCTGTTTTTCAGGCATTAGTTAATGATGTACTGAGAGACATGCTGAACATCTTTGTTTTTGTCTACCTTGACGATATCCTGATTTTTTCACCGTCACTCGAGATTCATGTTCAGCACGTTCGACGTGTACTCCAACGCCTTTTAGAGAATTGTCTCTACGTGAAGGCTGAGAAGTGCGCCTTTCATGTCTCCTCTGTCACATTTCTCGGTTCTGTTATTTCCGCTGAAGGCATTCAGATGGATCCCGCTAAGGTCCAGGCTGTCAGTGATTGGCCCGTTCCAAGGTCACGTGTCGAGTTGCAGCGCTTTCTAGGTTTCGCTAATTTCTATCGGTGTTTCATTCGTAATTTCGGTCAAGTTGCTGCCCCTCTCACAGCTCTTACTTCTGTCAAGACGTGCTTTAAGTGGTCCGGTTCCGCCCAGGAGCTTTTGATCTCCTCAAGAAGCGTTTTACGTCCGCTCCTATCCTTGTTACTCCTGACGTCACTAAACAATTCATTGTCGAGGTTGACGCTTCAGAGGTGGGCGTGGGAGCCATTCTATCCCAGCGCTTCCAGTCTGACGATAAGGTCCATCCTTGCGCTTATTTTTCTCATCGCCTGTCGCCATCGGAACGCAACTATGATGTGGGTAACCGCGAACTGCTCGCCATCCGCTTAGCCCTAGGCGAATGGCGACAGTGGTTGGAGGGGGCGACCGTTCCTTTTGTCGTTTGGACTGACCATAAGAACCTTGAGTACATCCGTTCTGCCAAACGACTTAATGCACGTCAAGCTCGTTGGGCGTTGTTTTTCGCTCGTTTCGAGTTTGTGATTTCTTATCGCCCGGGTAAGAAGAACACCAAGCCTGATGCCTTATCCTGTCTCTTTAGTTCTTCTGTGGCTTCTACCGATCCCGAGGGGATTCTTCCTTATGGGCGTGTTGTCGGGTTGACTGTCTGGGGAATTGAGAGACAGGTTAAGCAAGCACTCACTCACACTGCATCGCCGCGCGCTTGTCCTAGTAA
This sequence comes from Oncorhynchus gorbuscha, assembly GCF_021184085.1. NCBI lineage: Eukaryota > Metazoa > Chordata > Actinopteri > Salmoniformes > Salmonidae > Oncorhynchus > Oncorhynchus gorbuscha. Next base: position 59,824,412 of record NC_060173.1, read on the forward strand.
CCTTCTTTTCGTTCCTGTTTCTACTCGTCTGGCTGTTCTTCAGTGGGCTCACTCTGCCAAGTTAGCTGGCCATCCCGGCGTTCGAGGTACTCTTGCTTCTATTCGCCAGCGGTTTTGGTGGCCTACTCAGGAGCGTGACACGCGCCGTTTCGTGGCTGCTTGTTCGGACTGCGCGCAGACTAAGTCAGGTAACTCTCCTCCTGCCGGTCGTCTCAGACCGCTTCCCATTCCTTCTCGACCATGGTCTCACATCGCCTTAGACTTCATTACCGGTCTGCCTTCGTCTGCGGGGAAGACTGTGATTCTTACGGTTGTCGATAGGTTCTCTAAGGCGGCACATTTCATTCCCCTCGCCAAACTTCCTTCTGCTAAGGAGACGGCACAAATCATCATTGAGAATGTGTTCAGAATTCATGGTCTCCCTTTAGACGCCATTTCAGACAGAGGTCCGCAATTCACGTCACAGTTTTGGAGGGAGTTCTGTCGTTTGATTGGTGCTTCCGTCAGTCTCTCTTCTGGTTTTCATCCCCAGTCTAACGGTCAAGCAGAAAGGGCCAATCAGACGATTGGTCGCATATTACGCAGCCTTTCTTTTAGAAACCCTGCGTCTTGGGCAGAACAGCTCCCCTGGGCAGAATACGCTCACAACTCGCTTCCTTCGTCTGCTACCGGGCTATCTCCGTTTCAGAGTAGTCTGGGGTACCAGCCTCCTCTGTTCTCGTCCCAGCTCGCCGAGTCCAGCGTTCCCTCCGCTCAGGCGTTTGTCCAACGTTGTGAGCGCACCTGGAGGAGGGTGAGGTCTGCACTTTGCCGTTACAGGGCGCAGACTGTGAGAGCCGCCAATAAACGTAGGATTAAGAGTCCTAGGTATTGTCGCGGCCAGAGAGTGTGGCTTTCCACTTGTAACCTTCCCCTTACGACAGCTTCTCGTAAGTTGACTCCGCGGTTCATTGGTCCGTTCCGTGTCTCCCAGGTCGTCAATCCTGTCGCTGTGCGACTGCTTCTTCCGCGACATCTTCGTCGCGTCCACCCTGTCTTCCATGTCTCCTGTGTCAAGCCCTTTCTTCGCGCCCCCGTTCGTCTTCCCTCCCCCCCCCGTCCTTGTCGAGGGCGCACCTATTTACAAGGTACGTAGGATCATGGACATGCGTTCTCGGGGACGTGGTCACCAGTACTTAGTGGATTGGGAGGGTTACGGTCCTGAGGAGAGGAGTTGGGTTCCATCTCGGGATGTGCTGGACCGTTCGCTGATTGATGATTTCCTCCGTTGCCGCCAGGATTCCTCCTCGAGTGCGCCAGGAGGCGCTCGGTGAGTGGGGGGGTACTGTCATGTTTTGTCATATATTGTCTTGTCCTTGTGCTTTCCCTTCTGTTCGTTTCCCCTGCTGGTCTTATTAGGTTCGTTCCCTTTTTCTATCCCTCTCTCTCCCCCTCCCTCTCTCTCTTCTCTCTATCGTTCCGTTCCTGCTCCCAGCTGTTCCTCATTCTCCTAACTCACTCATTTACTCTTTTCACACCTGTCCCCTATTTTGCCCTCTGATTAGAGTCCCTATTTCTCCCCTTGTTTTCCGCTTCTGTCCTTGTCGGATCCTTGTATGATGTTTCGCTGTTCTGTGTCCTTGTCTCGCCCTGTCGTGTTTTGTCTCCTTCAGAAGCTGCGTGTGAGCAGGTGTCTTAGTCTGCTACGGTCGGTGCCTTCCCGAAGCAACCTGCAGTCAATGGTCGAGTCTCCAGTCTGTCCTCATTACTACGAGTGGATTTAAGTTTTTTCCTGTTTTGTTTTCTTCTTGATTTTTCCAGGATTATTACTTTTGTCATATACTGGAATAAAGACTCTGTTTTCGTTAAGTCGCTTTTGGGTCCTCATTCACCAGCATAACAGAAACAAAGAGTGCGGGACACACAGAGACAACGCAAGCCTTACCTTCCATCTATCATCATGGGGAACATGAGCTCACTGCCCAACAAGGTAGATAAGCTGTCCGTGAACATTACATTTCAACGGGACTTTCGTAACGTGAGCTTGTTTTGTTTAACTGAAAAATTGATTTAGGGAGGATACACCTGTTGAATCAGTGTAAAAAAGTGCGAGTCTGTTTGTATGTCAACAGATGGTGTCATGCTGAACATATCACAATCAAACAGACATTATCATAGGGGATCTGCAGAGGGCATCTCCAGATGTTGTCATTATCACAATCAAACAGACATTATCGTAGGGTATCTGCAGAGGGCATCTCCAGATGGTGCCATTATCACAATCAAACATACATTATCATAGAAGGGATCTGCAGAGGGCATCTCCAGATGGTCCATTATCACAATCAAACAGACATTATCATAGGGGATCAGCAGAGGACAAATCCAGATGATGTCATTATCACAATCAAACAGACATTATCATAGGGGATCTGCAGAGAGCATCTCCAGATGGTGTCATTATCAAAATCAAACATACATTATCATAGGGGATCTGCAGAGGGCATCTCCAGATGGTCCATTATCACAATCAAACAGACATTATCATAGGGGATCTACAGAGGGCATCCCCAAATGGTGTCATAGTCCCAATCAAACAGACATTAGCATAGGGGATCTGCAGAGGGCATTTCCAGATGGTGTCCTGATCACAATCGAATAGACATTATTGTAGGGGATCTGCAGGCGGCATCTCCGGGTGGTGTCATTATCACAATCAAACGTACATTAGCATAGGGGATCTACAGAGGGCACCCCCAAATTTTTTATTATTATTTTTTTTTTATTTGACCTTTATTTAACCAGGTAGGCTAGTTGAGAACAAGTTCTCATTTGCAACTGCGACCTGGCCAAGATAAAGCATAGCAGTGTGAACAGACAGCACAGAGTTACACATGGAGTAAACAATTAACAAGTCAATAACACAGTAGAAAAAGGGGGGTCTATATACAATGTGTGCAAAAGGCATGAGGTAGGCGAATAATTACAATTTTGCAGATTAGCACTGGAGTGATAGATGATCAGATGGTCATGTACAGGTAGAGATATTGGTGTGCAAAAGAGCAGAAAAGTAAATAAATAAAAACAGTATAAAAACAGTATGGGAATGAGGTAGGTGAAAATGGGTGGGCTATTTACCAATAGACTATGTACAGCTGCAGTGATCGGTTAGCTGCTCAGATAGCTGATGTTTGAAGTTGGTGAGGGAGATAAAAGTCTCCAACTTCAGCGATTTTTGCAGTTCGTTCCAGTCACAGGCAGCAGAGTACTGGAACGAGAGGCGGCCAAATGAGGTGTTGGCTTTAGGGATGATCAGTGAGATACACCTGCTGGAGCGCGTGCTACGGATGGGTGTTGCCATCGTGACCAGTGAACTGAGATAAGGCGGAGCTTTACCTAGCATGGACTTGTAGATGACCTGGAGCCAGTGGGTCTGGCGACGAATATGTAGCGAGGGCCAGCCGACTAGAGCATACAAGTCGCAGTGGTGGGTGGTATAAGGTGCTTTAGCGACAAAACGCATGGCACTGTGATAGACTGCATCCAGTTTGCTGAGTACAGTGTTGGAAGCCATTTTGTAGATGACATTGCCGAAGTCGAGGATCGGTGGGATAGTCAGTTTTACTAGGGTAAGCTTGGCGGCGTGAGTGAAGGAGTCTTTGTTGCGGAATAGAAAGCCGACTCTTGATTTGATTTTCGATTGGAGATGTTTTATATGAGTCTGGAAGGAGAGTTTGCAGTCTAGCCAGACACCTAGGTACTTATAGATGTCCACATATTCAAGGTCGGAACCATCCAGGGTGGTGATGCTAGTCGGGCATGCGGGTGCAGGCAGCGATCGGTTGAAAAGCATGCATTTGGTTTTACTAGCGTTTAAGAGCAGTTGGAAGCCACGGAAGGAGTGTTGTATGGCATTGAAGCTCGTTTGGAGGTTAGATAGCACAGTGTCCAATGACGGGCCGAAAGTATATAGAATGGTGTCGTCTGCGTAGAGGTGGATCAGGGAATCGCCCGCAGCAAGAGCAACATCATTGATATATACAGAGAAAAGAGTCGGCCCGAGAATTGAACCCGGTGGCACCCCCATAGAGACTGCCAGAGGACCGGACAGCATGCCCTCCGATTTGACACACTGAACTCTGTCTGCAAAGTAATTGGTGAACCAGGCAAGGCAGTCATCCGAAAAACCGAGGCTACTGAGTCTGCCGATAAGAATATGGTGATTGACAGAGTCGAAGGCCTTGGCAAGGTCGATGAAGACGGCTGCACAGTACTGTCTTTTATCGATGGCGGTTATGATATCATTTAGTACCTTGATTGTGGCTGAGGTGCACCCGTGACCGGCTCGGAAACCAGATTGCACAGCGGAGAATGTACGGTGGGATTCGAGATGGTCAGTGACCTGTTTGTTGACTTGGCTTTTCGAAGACCTTAGATAGGCAGGGCAGGATGGATATAGGTCTGTAACAGTTTGGGTCCAGGGTGTCTCCCCCTTTGAAGAGGGGGATGACTGCGGCAGTTTTCCAATCCTTGGGGATCTCAGACGATATGAAAGAGAGGTTGAACAGGCTGGTAATAGGGGTTGCGACAATGGCGGCGGATAGTTTCAGAAATAGAGGGTCCAGATTGTCAAGCCCAGCTGATTTGTACGGGTCCAGGTTTTGCAGCTCTTTCAGAACATCTGCTATCTGGATTTGGGTAAAGGAGAACCTGGAGAGGCTTGGGCGAGGAGCTGCGGGGGGGGCGGAGCTGTTGGCCGAGGTTGGAGTAGCCAGGCGGAAGGCATGGCCAGCCGTTGAGAAATGCTTATTGAAGTTTTCGATAATCATGGATTTATCATGGACTTCACAGTGTCCCAGAACTTTTTGGAGTTGGAGCTACAGGATGCAAACTTCTGCCTGAAGTAGCTGGCCTTAGCTTTCCTGACTGACTGCGTGTATTGGTTCCTGACTTCCCTGAACAGTTGCATATCGCGGGGACTATTCGATGCTATTGCAGTCCGCCACAGGATGTTTTTGTGCTGGTCGAGGGCAGTCAGGTCTGGAGTGAACCAAGGGCTGTATCTGTTCTTGGTTCTGCATTTTTTGAACGGAGCATGCTTATCTAAAATGGTGAGGAAGTTACTTTTAAAGAATGACCAGGCATCCTCAACTGACGGGATGAGGTCAATGTCCTTCCAGGATACCCGGGCCAGGTCGATTAGAAAGGCCTGCTCACAGAAGTGTTTTAGGGAGCGTTTGACAGTGATGAGGGGTGGTCGTTTGACTGCGGCTCTGTGGCGGATACAGGCAATGAGGCAGTGATCGCTGAGATCCTGGTTGAAGACAGCGGAGGTGTATTTGGAGGGCCAGTTGGTCAGGATGACGTCTATGAGGGTACCCTTGTTTACGGAGTTAGGGTTGTACCTGGTGGGTTCCTTGATGATTTGTGTGAGATTGAGGGCATCTAGCTTAGATTGTAGGACTGCCGGGGTGTTAAGCATATCCCAGTTTAGGTCACCTAACAGAACAAACTCTGAAGCTGGGGGGCGATCAATTCACAAATGGTGTCCAGGGCACAGCTGGGAGCTGAGGGGGGTCGGTAGCAGGCGGCAACAGTGAGAGACTTATTTCTGGAGAGAGTAATTTTCAAAATTAGTAGTTCAAACTGTTTGGGCATGGACCTGGAAAGTATGACATTACTTTGCAGGCTATCTCTGCAGTAGACTGCAACTCCTCCCCCTTTGGCAGTTCTATCTTGACGGAATATGTTATAGTTGGGTATGGAAATCTCTGAATTTTTGGTGGCCTTCCTGAGCCAGGATTCAGACACGACAAGGACATCAGGGTTAGCAGAGTGTGCTAAAGCAGTGAGTAAAACAAACTTAGGGAGGAGGCTTCTGATGTTGACATGCATGAAACCAGGGCTTTTTCGATCACAGAAGTCAACAAATGAGGGTGCCTGGGGACATGCAGGGTGTTGATGGTGTCATAGTCCCAATCAAACAGACATTATCATAGGGTATCTGCAGAGGGCATCTCCAGATGGTGTCATTATCACCATCGAACATAAATTATCATAGGGGATCTGCAGACAGCAACTCCGGATGGTGTCATTATCACAATCGAATAGACATTATCGTAGGGTATCTACAGAGGACACATCCAGGTGGTGTCATTATCACAATCACACAGACATTATCGTAGGGTATCTGCAGAGGGCATCTCCAGATGGTGGAATATTCACAATCAAACAGACATTATCATAGGGGATCGGCAGAGGGCATCTCCAGATGGTGTCATTATCACCATCGAACATAAATTATCATAGAGGATCTGCAGACAGCAACTCCGGATGGTGTCATTATCACAATCGAATAGACATTATCGTAGGGTATCTACAGAGGACACATCCAGGTGGTGTCATTATCACAATCACACAGACATTATCGTAGGGTATCTGCAGAGGGCATCTCCAGATGGTGGAATATTCACAATCAAACAGACATTATCATAGGGGATCGGCAGAGGGCATCTCCAGATGGTGTCATTATCACAATCAAATAGACATTGTCATAGGGTATCTGCAGAGGGCATCTCCAGATGGTATCATTATCACAATCAAACATACATTACCATAGGGGATCTGCAGAGGGCATCTCCAGATGGTGTCATTATTACAGTCAAACATACATTATCATAGGGGATCTGCTGAGGGCGTCTCCAGATGGTATCATTATCGCAATCAGACAGCCATTATCATAGGGGATCTTCAGAGGGGATCTCCTGATGGTGTCATTATCACAATCAAACAGACATTATCATAGGGGGTCTGCAGAGGACAACTTCAGATGGTGTCATTATCACAATCAAACATACATTATCATAGGGGATCTGCAGAGGCCATCTCCAGATGGTATAGTTATCACAATCAAACAGACATTATCATAGGGAATCTGCAGAGAGCATCTCCAGATGGTGCTTTATCACATTCAAACAGACATTATCATAGGGGATCTGCAGGCGGCATCTCCAGGTGGTGTCATTATCACAATCACACAGACATTATCGTAGGGTATCTGCAGAGGGCATCTCCAGATGGTGGAATATTCACAATCAAACAGACATTATCATAGGGGATCGGCAGAGGGCATCTCCAGATGGTGTCATTATCACAATCAAACATACATTATCATAGGGGATCTGCAGAGGACATCTCCAGATGGTGTCATTATCACAATCAAACAGACATTATCATAGGGGATCGGCAGAGGGAATCTCCAGATGTATTTATTTTCATCTCTGGGGATTTTAACCACTGCTCTCTATCATTTGCCTCCCCAACTTCAGCCAGTTTGTTAAATGCCCCACACAATGATGAGACTAATGACTTGCTTTATGCTAATGTAGAGGGTGCAAACGTATGCAATGTCCTCCACCCTTTGGGGTAGGCTGACCCAAATATTATTCAGCTCTTACCCAAGTACAGACCGTCTATGTGTCTCCTGCCAGAAGCCCAAAACCATCATGGTATGAAAATGGTCACAGGACAGCTGTAAAACTCAGAGTTGAAGCTTTGAGTGTACTGAGTGGGATACATTCATTGATGCCTCTGGTGGTGACATAGACCTTCTATCCAACAGTGTTGCTGACTATATCAACTTCTCTATGGACAATGTTGTTCCACAGAGAGCAGTAAATTGCTTCCCCAATAACAAACCATGGATTACAAGAGACATTTGTAACACACTCAATATGAAAAAACAAGCATTCCTGAGGAGTGACATGGAGAGTGTGAAAGGGTCCACAGAAGGAATTAAAACAACTCACACGGGCAGAAAAGAGGGACTAAATGAGCAAGATTAAGCAATTGCTCGCAAAAAACATCAGGGAGGAGTGGAAGGGGATGCAGACTGAATATGGTGGGCGGTCAGCTGATGAAACGGTGGAGGCACCAGCTAATGGGCTCAACCAGTTCTTTGCACACTTCCAGAACTGTGATTTCTCAGAAGAAAGAGTGGTCTGTGAAGAGGTTACAGCAGCAGAGTCTAGGACCAGTCCGGCTATTACCCTGACCGTTGACCAGGGGAGGAAACAGTTCAAACTGACCAATGCCAGGAAGTCTGTGGGACTGACTGGAGTCAGACTGCTTAAGGACTGTGCTGGATCCTGCACTTTCTCTTCATGCTGTCACCATCTACCTCCACTGTACCTACACCATGGAAGCCTGGGGGTGTACTCTTGTCATTATAATTGTTCAGTATGTCTGGATGAAACATGTCCGATAAAACACTTAAACCTGACATCCTGTGCGGATTGTCAATGCACATGTCGTTCGGCCTACTGCTACGAAAAACACAAAATTCAAACATGGCACCCCAAGGCATGTAAATCTGTAAGCAGTTGTGACATTAACAAGAAATGTCCAAAATGCCATTGCAATTACAACCTTAAAATAGACAGCCATAAACCTCACGTGTGTGGAATCATACATTTCCCAATCTGTAAAGGGCCTTTGAAAATCAGAGACGCTGAAGTGGTTCAAGAAGGGTTATATTCAGCCCTTGGCTGATGAACATTAGGGACATACGTGTTTTATCATTTTGAGACTAATCAGCGATCAGGTGTTCATTTACCTTTTTTTGTATCTACCATGACTTTCAAGGGTGAAAAGTGGTCGGCAGAGGGGCCAAATTGTGCACTCCTCTTTCACATACACGTGGTTAGCAGATGTTAATGCGAGTGTAGCGAAATGCTTGTGCTTCTAGTTCCGACAATGCAGTAATAACCAACAAGTAATCTAGCTAACAATTCCAAAACTACTACCTTATAGACACAAGTGTAAGGGGATAAAGAATATGTACATAAAGATATATGATTGAGTGATGGTACAGAGCGGCATAGGCAAGATATAGTAGATGGTATTGAGTGCACTATATACATATGAGATGAGTATGTAAACAAAGTGGCATAGTTAAAGTGGCTAGTGATACATGTATTACATAAGGATGCAGTAGATGATATAAAGTACAGTATATACGTATACATATGAGATGAATAATGTGGGGTATGTAAACATTATATTAGCATTGTTTAAAGTGGCTAGTGATATATTTTACATCATTTCCCATCAATTTCCATTATTAAAGTGGCTGGAGTTGAGTCAGTGTGTTGGCAGCAGCTAATCAATATTAGTGGTGGCTGTTTAACAATCTGATGGCCCTGAGATAGATGCTGTTTTTCAGTCTCTCGGTCCCAGCTTTGATGCACCTGTACTGACCTCGCCTTCTGGATGATAGCGGGGTGAACAGACAGTGGCTCGGGTGGTTGTTGTCCTTGATGATCTTTATGGCCTTCCTGTGACATCGGGTGGTGTAGGTGTCCTGGAGGGCAGCTAGTTTGCCCCCGTGATGCGTTGTGCAGACCTCACTACCCTCTGGAGAGCCTTACAGTTGTGGGCGGAGCAGTTGCCATGCCAGGCGGTGATACAGCCCGATTGTGAATCTGTAGAAGTTTGTGAGTGCTTTTGGTGACAAGCCGAATTTCTTCAGCCTCCTGAGGTTGAAGAGGCGCTACTGCGCCTTCTTCATGATGCTGTCTGTGTGGGTGGACCAATTCAGTTTGTCTGTGATGTGTACCCCGAGGAACTTAAAACTTACTACCCTCTCCACTACTGTTCCATCGATATGGATAGGGGGGGTGTTCCCTCTGCTGTTTCCTGAAGTCCACAATCATTTACATTACATTTAAGTCATTTAGCAGACGCTCTTATCCAGAGCGACTTACAAATTGGTGCATTCACCTTATGACATCCAGTGGAACAGTCACTTTACAATAGTGCATCTAAATCTTAAAGGGGGGGGGGTGAGAGGGATTACTTATCCTATCCTAGGTATTCCTTAAAGAGGTGGGGTTTCAGGTGTCTCCGGAAGGTGGTGATTGACTCCGCTGTCCTGGCGTCGTGAGGGAGTTTGTTCCACCATTGGGGGGGCCAGAGCAGCGAACAGTTTTGACTGGGCTAGTTTTGTTGACGTTGAGTGTGAGGTTATTTTCTTGACACCACACTCCGAGGGCCCTCACCTCCTCCCTGTTACTGTCTCATCGTTGTTGGTAATCAAGCCTACCACTGTTGTGTCGTCCGCAAACTTGATGATTGAGTTGGAGGCGTGCGTGGCCACGCAGTTGTGGGTGAACAGGGAGTGCAGGAGAGGGCTCAGAACGCACCCTTGTGGGGCCCCAGTGTTGAGGATCAGTGGGGTGGAGATGTTGTTGCCTACCCTCACCACCTGGGGGCGGCCCGTCAGGAAGTCCAGTACCCAGTTGCACAGGGCGGGGTTGAGACCCAGGGTCTCGAGCTTGATGACGAGTTTGGAGGGTACTATGGTGTTAAATGCTGAGCTGTAGTCGATGAACAGCATTCTCACATAGGTATAGGTATTCATAGGTATTTGTTACGAATCCCTTTTGGCCCGACAGTCTAGGGGGGATGGTAATGAGACCCGTAACATAACTCATGCAAATTCTTATTGTGACAAAGTAAAAGTGTGCACGAAATAACCACAACAACAGAAATCTACCGTCAAACTCTAGGTTTATTTATAAACACACGGTAATGGGGGAGCAGGAAAAGGGGCTGAGCTGGACCCAAGGAAAGAAACAATAAATATACAAAAACACACCCCTAAGCTAGACTAGCCTACTTTAACAGCTAACTAACTAACCAAAAATACAGTGGGTGGTCCGCCCAGTTCTACCTAGTGTATTTAACAAAGTTCACCTACGGGTAGTGTATGCCCATGGGCGACTTGTCTTGGTTTCCCCTTTTCCCACCAGCAAACAAACAAACACCATAACCAAAAACAATACTCACAGGTGATGACAAAGTGCTATGGAGGTGCTTTAAACAAAAGACAGGTTAAGACACAAAGCGAGAGTGAAACACAGAGACCTACAGACATGGCATTTACAGAGAGATTGAGCTAGAGATTGAGCTGAGCTGAGCTTTTGAACAAACAAATGATGGGGTTTTTAAACCATGGGGAAGGAACTGTAATAGGTCGGGAAATAGGAGGAGGTGTGTCTTCTGATTGATGATTGATTGTTGACTGATTGGGGAGTGATGGTTTTCACCTGTGAGGGGAGAAGGAGAGAAAAGAAACACACAGGATACACACACACACAGGATAACTGTATCCGTAACACTCCCACCCTTAAAAGAGCAACCCTAGGGGTTGCGACTACAGTATTTCAATGAATACTTACAAAGCAACAACCTTGCAAAACATTCAGAAATCATTTTCACACACGAGACAATGCATCTGCCAACACATTATCAGAACCCTTTTTGTGGCGGATCTCCAAATTATAATTTTGTACAATCAGCGCCCAACGCATAAGGCGCTGGTTCTGGTTGTACATTCGGTGGAGAAAAACTAAGGGGTTATGGTCAGTATATACAATCACGGGTAGGGCACTGGAACCAATATATACTTCAAAGTATTGCAGAGCCAACAACAAAGCAAGAGCTTCTTGTTCTATTGTCGCATAGTTTGTTTGACATTTATTAAATTTACGTGAAAAATAACAAACGGGATGATCCACTCCACACTTGTCCTGCTGCAGTAGAACAACACCAGCACCTCTGGCACTAGCATCTACCTCAAGTTTGAACGGTTGTTCAAAATCTGGAGCAGCAAGTACAGGTGTACTACATAAGAGTGCTTTCGCTGATTCAAAAGCTCTCTTACAATCAGGTTACCACACAAATTATCTAGCCGGACTAAGCAAATCGGTCAATGGAGCAACTACCGCAGAGAAATTTTTACAGAAGCTACGATAGTAGCCAACCATCCCTAAAAAGCGGCGTAGCTCTCGTCTGGTGGTAGGTGCAGGGAATGCAGTTATAGCCAAGACCTTGGCACCAACAGGGCGCACCTGTCCATGGCCAACCTCTTTACCGAGATAGGTAACAGTAGCCTTCCCAAACTCGCACTTTGCCAAGTTCAGGGTTAGAGAAGCAGCTGCCAACCGTTCACATACTACCCTTAGCGAGTCAACATGATCTGACCACTCAGACGAATATATCACTAGGTCATCAAGGTATGCACTACAATTAGGAACGCCAGCTAATACGGAGTTAACCAGTCGTTGGAAAGTGGCTGGTGCATTTCGCATCCCAAAAGCCATGACTGAGTACTGTAGGAAGTTGTCTGGGGTCACAAAGGCAGAAATCTCAGAAGCACGTGAAGTTAACGGAACCTGCCAGCAACCTTTTAAAAGGTCTAACTTGGTTACATAATTAGCAGCACCAATAGTGTCGATACAGTCGTCCAGTCGGGGTAACGGGAACGAATCTGGCATTGTGACAGAATTTACCTTTCGATAATCCGTACATAACCTGGACGTACCATCAGGTTTAGGAACCAAAATGCAAGGAGAACTCCAAGGGCTTGAACTTGGCTTAGCCAGGTCATTCTCCAACAAATATCTCACCTCATCCCTCATTATCTTCCTCTTGGAAGCGTTGATACGATATGGGTGTTGCTTGATAGGTGTAGAATTTCCAACATTAATGTCATGTTCCAACACATTTGTGCGAGTAGGAACGTCATTAAAGAGACATGGAAAACTGTGTAGTAGCCTCACAATATCATTGGCCTGTCCATCCGTTAAATGAACCAAACCGGATTGGATAGACAGCAGTATTTCTGAGTTGGGCAATCTAACACACTGCTGCTGAGTATTGCGCAACTCAGAAATGCTGCTGTCTATCCAATCCGGTCTGGTTCATTTAACGGAATCTCTTGCGGAGATTAAGATCTTCCTTGATGAACTGTCCAGGTGGAGGTAAGATAACTGTGGACTTCATTGTCAAGATGTGATTTGGCGTGAGAGGTTCTGGACCTAATGGATCATTCAGATATTCCGTAGTTAGGGGCCTACTTATTTAAAATCGCCCTGACTTCATAGAGAAAGGTACGCAGAAAAGCGCTGTCGAGTCTTCCATCTGACTGATCAAGAATGGATGTTAAGACACTTCGTATCGTGCGGATTAGCCTTTCCCAAACACCACCCATGTGACTTGAAGATGGGGTGTTCATGATAAACTCGCATCCAAGTTCCTTCAGTCGTGTTTGATCCATTTCTTTCAGGGTGTCCACAAACTCGTGTCTTGCACCAATGAAGTTGCTGCCTTGATCACATCTGATTTGATTAACATTACCACGTATGGCAATGAATGAACGCAGGGAATTGATAAAAGCGTCGGTGGTTGAGTCATCGCACATTTCAATGTGAACAGCTCAAGAGCCCATGCAAGTGAGTAGGAGCACATAACGCTTTAACTCTCTTCTTCCGTCCTTGGCATAGATAGGTCCAAAGCAGTCCATCCCGCAGTATGTGAAGGGAGGTGTGGTCTCCATGCGTTCCTTCGGAAGATCTGCCATCCTTTGCCATTCTATGCATCTTCTGAATTTCCTGCATTTCACACATGTTTAGATGTGAGAGGAAACTGCATTGCTGCATTCTAGGATCCATATACCGTTGGATCGCAGCTCATTGATCGTACTCTTTCATGATAGTGCTTGACGAGCAGCACTGACAAGTGGATATCTCTTGGCAGGATTGCAGGATGCTTCACATGGGAATGAAGAGTTGCATGAGCCAAGCGACCTCCCACCCCGAGGATACCTTGCTCATCCAGAAATGGACTGCAACTTGCTTGCTTTATCTTTGGTCTTGATGTCTTTCTGGTGCCTAAGGATGTGTATCTTATGGGATAAGGCTGCTTCTTGAACCATCTTTATAATGGTGAGCTCTGCCTTTCTCCTTTCTTCTATGCTTGTAGCTTCACTGAACAAAACTTTCACAGATTTTTCAAAACCCAAGGCCTCAGGCATTTGAGCCAATCTCATTTACTACCGTGTAGTAAAATCTTGTGTTTTGTAGACCCCGCCTTCAACCAGAGATACATTGACAGTTTAAGCTTCTTACCCATGAGATTGGCTCAAATGCCTGAGGCCTTGGGTTTTGAAAAATCTGTGAAAGGTTGGTTCCCTCATTTCCTCACATCTGAGGAGAATCTACATTATATTGGATCTTATCCCAGCCCCGAAATGTACGGGTGTGATCAGATGTCTCCCAAAGAGCAAGAGAGATTCATAACATGGTACGAGACAGTTTGTCACAGCAGTTTTGATTTCCACAAAGAGATGGAGTCATACTGTGACAACAATGTACTTATACTTCATGAAGGATGCCTCAGATTCAGAGAAGAGGTCATCAAAGATGCAGGCATTGACCCCTGGAGTTGTACAACTATTGCACCGCCATGCATAAAAACCTATCGTACACACTTTTTACCTCCAGCATCTATCCCTATTCCATCTCCAGACAACTACCGATGCCAATTCAAGTCATACTCTAGTGGGTCAATTCAATGGTTTGAGTACTTGGCCCAGGATAAAGATATTTTTATTCAACATGCTTTGAATAGGGATGAGAAGGCGTTTGGGCCTTATCATGTAGATGGATACACACAGTTTGACGGTGTTGAGACCGTGTTTGAGTACAACGGTTGTTTCTTCCACGGTTGTAAATCTTGCCTTGTGCCCCAGGCCAAATGTTCCAAGACAAATTGGAATCTTTACAGGCTACTTACGGGTTAAAAGTGAATGTGATGTGGGAGCATGAATGGATTGCACTCAAAAAGTCTGATCCTCATGTTCAAGCCTTCCTTTCCAGCTTTGACACACCAGAACCCTTGGAACCACGCCAGACTTTGTATGGAGGCCGTACCAATGCTTTGACATTGCGATATGTAGCGCAACCCGACGAGACAATAGGATATGCAGTTTTTACATCCCTTTATCCTCATGTAATGAGTTCCTCATGTTATCCTATGGGGCATCCTGAAATGATTCACTGTGACTTTGACTTACACCAAAACTATTTTGGTCTGATCAAAGCAACTGTCTACCCTCCTAGGGGTTTGTTTATACCAGTGTTGCCTTACAAGGGACCTCAAGGAAATATTTTCTTTCCCCTTTGTCGCACCTGCAGTGAAAACAACAACCAGGAAAAGCCTTGTGATCACTCAGATCAAGAAAGAGCCCTGACGGGTGTATGGGTCACAGTTGAATTCTCCAAGGCTCTAGAGATGGGGTATCGTGTGGCCAAAATCTTTGAAGTGTGGAACTTTTACAGGAAATCAGACACTCTTTTTAAAGAGTACATCAAGACCTTCTTGAGATGCAAGCAAATGGCCTCAGGCTATCCTGCATCGGTCACAGATCAAGAGAGCAAAGACAGTTAGGTACATTCAAGACTATCACGACAGACAAGGCATACTTGTTGACCCAGACAGAATAGAGGTCAACAAAATCAAAATAAATGTGGCGAAATTGTACTTAAACTCTCTTTGGGGGAGAGTCGATCATTAAAGACCCAGAATAATTTTGGGAATTCGTTTTTTCGGACCAATACGAAATTTCGCATTTTTCATTCTTGAGTCAAGACATTTCCCTGGTGCAAAGGAGACGTAACAAGAAGTGGGTTCTACCCCCGGGTAATGTAAATGTGCTTCTTGCAGCATTTACCACGGCCTATGGCCGAAGATAGAAGATTTTGACCCCCGGTTGCCACTACCATTTTCGACCTTAATCGCAGGCCCATCCAATAGCAGTAAAACTTGTTTTGTAAAAAGTATTTTAGAGAATTCCGAACATGTATTATCTCAGAAACTTGACATTTTGTGTGGTGTTATTCATGTTATCAACCTTTGTATGATGAACTGTTGAAGAAAATAAAAATCACGTTTGTTGAAGGATGCTTCACGGTTGGGATGGTGTTCTTGGGGTTGTACTCATCCTTCTTCTTCCTCTTCTTCCTCCAAACATGGCGAGTGGAGATTAGACAAAAAAGCTATATTTTTGTCTCATCAGACCACTTGACCTTCTCCCATTCCTCCTCTGGATCATCCAGATGGTCATTGGCCAACTTCAGACGGGCCTAGACATGCGCTGGCTTGAGCATGGGAACCTTGCGTGCGCTGCAGGATTTTAATCCATGACGGCGTAGTGTGTTACTAATGGTTTTCTTTGAGACTGTGGTCCCAGCTCTCTTCAGGTCATTGACCAGGTCCTGCCTTGTAGTTTTGGGCTGATCCCTCACCTTCCTCATGATCATTGATGCCCCACGAGGTGAGATCTTGCACGGAGCCCCAGACCGAGGGTGATTGACCGTCATCTTGAACTTCTTCCATTTCCTAATAATTGCCCCAACTTTTCACCAAGCTGCTTGCCTATTGTCCTGTAGCCCATTCCAGCCTTTTGCAGGTCTACAATTTTATCCCTGATGTCCTTACACAGCTCTCTAGTCTTTGCCATTGTGGAGAGGTTGGAGTCTGTTTGATTGAGTGTGTGGACAGGTGTCTTTTATACAGGTAACGAGTTCAAACAGGTGCAGTTAATACAGGTAATGAGTGGAGAACAGGAGGGTTCTTAAAGAAAAACTAACAGGTCTGTGAGAGCTGGAATTCTTACTGGTTGGTAGGTGATCAAATACTTATGTCATGCAATAAAATGCAAATTAATTACTTAAAAATCATTCAATGTGATTTTCTGGATTTTTGTTTTAGATTGCGTCTCTCACAGTTACAGGCCTCAGTAGGAAAACCTGCAAAATCGGCAGTGTGTTAAATACTTGTTCTCCCCACTGTATATGTGCAGACGGATTACTAGAGAGAGTCATGTAGAATCCGTTGTGTTCCATGATGCACTCCTGTGTACACTCAAATTATGTTGTATTTATCATGCATGAGGGTTTAAGTTAACCCCCGATGCCTCCACCACATCGTGCTCTAATACCCAACTGTTGAACTTTTGGGGACAGTTTTTCCAACGGACCAACACCTATTTTTTACCCTTTTCTCTCTTCTGATCTAGAATCTCCTCCAAGTGAAAGACTTTGTCTTTACCCATCTGTACCTTCTGTAGTTTCTTCTCATAAAAAGCTCCCCGTCATAATCTTTTAACTTGTAGACAGAGGGTATTCGCGGTAGCGGATTTCGGTAACGGTGAACAACTCATCGCTGTAACCTTGCTCATATTTTTTGTCGAAAACACCCCTCAACTTGCATATACGTACCAAGCCCCCCACTATGAATTTAAAATAACATGTTTTCTTACGGCGAAGGGTTAAATAACCATACAGATTTTTAAAGACTTTTAAGGGCTTCACCCGTATACTCTTATGGTAGCTGTAGTTGTAACCCTTTATTAAATCTTGAACTATATCAATATATCTATGCGTGTTGTGAGCTGTAAAATATCTCCACATCCGCTCTTTTAGAGTTCTGTTAGTGTTCACTATCTGTGGAAGGACATGAAGATTGAACTTAACACAGATTAAATTAAACAGAGCTTGAGAAAATCTGCAAGGAAGAATGGGAGAAAATCCCCAAATACAGATGTGCAAAGCTGATACAGAAATACCAAAGAAGACTCAAAGCTGTAGTCACATCTACAAAGTATAGACTCAGGGGTGTGAATACTTATGTAAATGAGATATTTACTGAATTTCATTTTCAATAAATTTGCAAATTATTATAAAAACATTTTTTCGCGTATTCTTGATTGGGTATGTAACAACATTATTCTGGCTTTAACAACAATATGTGGAATAAGTCAAGGGGTATAAATAATTTTTGAAAGCACTGCAGCTCTTTGAGCATAATGATTGAAGGCACAGAGATTCATGAAAACAAAATCAACACAGTGACAAATTAGGCAGCCTACCATAAAAAAACTGGTTAAATATAATTTAATATAATGTAATAAATAAAAACCTGTGAAGTGAAATGTTGTATTATTATATGAATGTCTAAAGGTACAACTAACCCCCTACATAGGACCCTATACTAATCTGAAACTTGTGAGAAAATACAATAATAATGTCATCAACTATACAAACAAAAAAAGATCCCATCTTACTGATATTATTTGTTAGCAATAATCAAATCTATTGCAAATCCTCAATGGGCCTTATGTCTTATATTGATCAAATCCATAGGTCCCATTTTCACCCATTGAAGGCGGTAAATGGAGTACATTGTAATGCACCGACAACTTTGACTGATGTGAAGGCCAATACCTGTGCGCATACACAGTACTTCTCCACAAATTCATATAGGCCTACCTCCACTGTATTGCTGTCCTCCTTATAAAGGACACTCGTTTTACAGAGATGATTTACGCCCATTCAAGAATTATTGTACTTCACAATTATAGTCACAATCAACGTGTAAGATGTAAGCTATGATGTTGTTTGCAAACGTGTTAGCTTGAAGTTCAAGGACAAATACAGGAGATTTAGGATTCCTCCACCAAGTTGTGAAACATTGTAAAAGAACTGCTTTGCTTTTCAGTTTGAAATTCTGATCCCCTTGATGCATGGCGAGAGCAAAGTGAACTGGCGATTGAGGTGGGAGGGTGATTAGGGCCCCCAACCGAAGCCAAATTCGGTATGCAAAGAAAGGAGAAGACAGAAAGAAGATATCTGAAAGGCTGCCACGAGTTCCCCGTCAGACAGCGTTCCACGTGGCTGTGTGAATTGAGCTGTGGCCATTGTTACACATACGCATGAATATTGAGTGGAGGTAGGCCAAAAAAGAGAGAAGCTGGCATCTATGGGTGAAACACACTACACCCATCTCTCTCTCCCTCCCCCCCTCTCTCCCTCCCCCTCTCTCCCCCTCTCTCTCTCTCTCTTTCATTCACACACACAAACAAAGTCAACCTTGCAAGCCAACAGCACACTCGCAAAAACAGTGATTATGGACACATAAACGGTCTCTGTCAACTCAAGCCCTTGCAGTTGAAGATGATCTGCATGTGTCCTAATGCGCATCACTGAGTCCTAAGTGAGCCTGCTCACCACCAAGTCTTGGCAGAGGGGCAGAGGGGCTTAAACATCAATTGCAACATTTTGAGATATGTCTGTTCATGTAGAAATCTAACTGGGACCAAAGTTGATAACCGAAAACCTATCCAATACAGATAACCGAACACCTATCCAAACTCGCCATTGATATAGCCTACTACTACTATGCTACCATCTTTCAAAGTAGGCTTACTAGAATAATAGAATGGGGATAGTAGGCTAGTCTATATTAAATTATTTTGGCCTTTTGGTGCATGGCTATAGCCGAGCACAATATTCAGCCAAGCTGCACTGTTTTGGTTGCTGTCAGAATAGGCTTACTGCAAAAATACACACAAAAACGTATAGACGTTAATTAATGTGTCCATTCGTCATGCTAGCAAAAAAAAATCTAGCTTTGGGGAGGGGGGGTACAGGGGTCAGGGAGCTTTAATTTGGTGACAAAGCCTCATTTGCAGGTCAATGCGATGGCACACTCGCCTCCTCTCTCAATCCAACTCGCCTTTGTTCCCCATCGCCTGCGCTGATGCCAGATGGCCATGGAAAATGCTAATTCGCGTTGGCTGCATTTTCCTCCTTTCTAGATTTAATTGCCATCTTTGCAGACAGGCACTGTTAATTGTGTGCTTTTTTCAAACAGGATTTAGGTTTTGAAAGTTTGAATGTTTAGTGAAGGAGAAGTTTGCTGTTCAAATAGAGCCACACAATTCACACAGGAGTCAGGAGTTTCAGAGGAACCAATAATTTATTTTGCCGAATTTAGTTCAGCCATTGTTCCTAAAGGGGGTGAAAAATGGCGGACAATTAAATGTCCGCGGCAGTATTCAAACAGTGAATGTATGCACATTATGTTAATAAACAAACATGCATAAATAATATTGCAAAGGGGTTAACCAAATTTCTATACAAACAAAACAATTGTCTAAATGCAAGTTAAACATCAAAGAAAAAGTGTATCACAACAACAAAATTCTCTTGGTAAATCAAATACATGAAAGGAGAATTGCTCATAAATCAAAAGCATGAACTTCTTAGGCTTTACCAAATGAAAATACATTTTAAAACCTCTTAAGGCTGCGAGGTACAACAGGGCTAACATTAAATGGCGACATCACACAACTAACTTTACCGGATCATAAACAACAACCTGGAAAACTGAAACAATGCAATAAAAAACAGCTTCAAAACTACACAATGCAGTACTGTCTTTTATCGATGGCGGTTATGATATCATTTAGGACCTTGAGCGTGGCTGACGTGCACCCGTGACCAGCTCGGAAACCAGATTGCATAGCGGAGAAGGATACAGTGGGATTTGAAATGGTCTGTGATCTGTTGGTTAACATGGCTTTCGAAGACCTTAGAAAGGCAGGGTAGGATAGATATAGGTCTGCAACAGTTTGGAGAGTGTTTCCTCCTTTCCGATCTTTAGGAATCTCAGACGACACGAAAGAGAGGTTGAACAGACTAGTAATAGGGGTTGCAACAATGGCGGCGGATAATTTTAGGAAGAGAGGGTCCAGATTGTCTAGCCCAGCTGATTTGTAGGGATCCAGATTTTGCTACGGTCATTACAGAAAACACCAGACTGATACCTATCAGGATCATTTGTGAGGATATTTTTTCTGGGTGTTTGGAGTCATACCTTGTGGGATTGGTTATAATCTGGGAATGATTTAGGGAGTCCCATTGCTTTAGGACTTGTTGAGGTGGGTTAAGTATGTCCCAGTTTAGGTCACCTAGCAGGACACATTCAGACTTAGTGTAAGGTGCCAGGGAAGAGCTTAGGGCAGGTAAGGTACAGGCTGGTGCTACAGTAGGTGGTGGCATGCACCTCTAACGCTTGTTTGCGGGCCGCTATAATACCATAGAAGAAAACTTTCTGGCAACCTCGCAATGACAGCTCGTAATGACTAACACATTCTAGCTGTTAATTATGACAAACCTTATGTACATTACACTATGATATTCAATACAAAATGTATTGGCTAGATCGCTATATTTTTCAACTGCAAATGCCATACTTGTTGAAAAAGGATGAAGGGAAGTGCTGCTAAGGTACACAATAGTATATTTTGGTAGACAGCAGGGGCTCTTTGGTAAAAGGGGTAAATTGGTAATCAAAAAGAAAGGAGGACCAAGGCACTCTTCATATATTTGTGTGGCATGTTCAATGGAAACACAGTTTAAAAACTCTGGCGCGTTTTAGCAGCGTGGCCTTCGTCAGGGAGTACAAAGAAATTATAATACATTGTCCTCTTTTGAACAGTGTTTTCCCAATCCGCCCTGATTTGAAGAGGGAGTGGTTACAGCATTCATTGGACAACACCAAGTAAGAAATACTATACACATTAAAAAGTTAAATACTGTAGATATGTTATCAAAAATGCAACTCCAAGCTAAAAGCATCATATGAATATGACTGGGCAAAGTGCCTAGAACTAGAGAGGCTTCTACTCTGTAGTACCCTAAAACACAGCAAACATGGACAACAGTCTAAACATAGCTGAGGGCAATAGAGCAAAAATGTCCGCTAGATGACAGCAAATGGAACTATCACGACCCTACAGTAAGGGTAAAAAATCCATATCTTCATTTAGACCAGGGTACTTAGTGGCCTGGAGTTTGTAAATCCATAGCTTCATTTAAGCCAGGGTACTTAGTGGCCTGTTGTTTATAAATCCATTTCTTAATTTAGACCAGTGTACTTAGTGGCCTGTAGTTTGCCATACAACTCTCCTTCCGTGGCCTCCAATTGCTCTTAAATACAAGTAAAACTAAATGCATGCTCTTCAACCGATCGCTACCTTCACCTACCCGCCTGTCCAACATCACTACTCTGGACGGCTCTGACTTAGAATACCTGGACAACTGCAAATACTTAGGTGTCTGGTTAGACTGTAAACTGTCCTTCCAGACCCATATTGTAAGGGTTTTCTTCTGGTGTAAGGGTTTTCTTCTGGTTATTCATGTTTAATTTGTAAAGACATTATACATGAACAGACTAAACAAAACAAGAAAAGTGAAAACCTAAACAGTCCTATCTGGTGCAAACACATAGTGAAACCCAGGCTACCTAATTATGATTCTCAATCAGAGACAACTAATGACACCTGCCTCTGATTGAGAACCATACTAGGCCGAAACATAGAAATACCCAAAACCTAGAAAACAAACATAGACTGCCCACCCAACTCACGCCCTGACCATACTAAATAAATACAAAACAAAGGAAATAAAGGTCAGAACGTGACAGTACCCCCCCCCCCCCCCAAAGGTGCGGACTCCGGCCGCAAAACCTTGACCGATAGGGTCTGGGTGGGCGTATGTCCGCGGTGGCGGCTCTGGTGCGGGACGCGGACCCCACTTCACCATTGTCTTAGTCCGCCTCATTGGCCGCCTCCGTGGCTCTCTAACCATGGCAACCCCTCTCAATTACCCCACTGGACAGAGGGGCTGCTGCTCGGAACAGAGGTGCGGCAGCTCGGGACAGAGGGGCGGCAGCTCGGGACAGAGGGGCGGCTGCTCGGGACAGTGGGGCGGCTGCTCTGGCGCCTCTGGGCTGAGGGGCTCTGGCGCCTCTGGGCTGATGGGCTCTGGCGCCTCTGGGCTGACTGACAGCGCTGGGCAGACTGGCGGCACTGGCGGCGCTGGGCAGACTGGCGGCACTGGCGGCGCTGGCGGCGCTGGGCAGACTGGCGGCGCTAGGCAGACTGGTAGCTCAGACAACGCTGGGCAGATGGGTAGCTCAGACGGCGCTGGGCAGACGGGTAGCTCAGACGGCGCTGGGCAGACGGGTAGCTCAGACGGTGCTGGAGAGGAAGGCTCTGGCAGTGCTGGACTGACGGAATGCACTGTAGGCCTGATGCGTGGTGCTGGCACTGGTGGTACTGGGCCGAGGACACGCACAGGAAGCCTGGTGCGGGGAGCTGCCACCGGAGGGCTGGTGTGTGGAGGTGACACTGGATGGACCGGACCGTGAAGGCGTACTGGAGATCTTGAGAGCAGGGCTGGCACCAACCGCCTTGGCTGGATCTTCACCCTAGCCCGGCAGATGTGGGAAGCTGGGATGTAGCGCACCGGACTAAGCACGCGTACTGGGGACACAGTGCGAACCACCGCATAACATGGTGCCTGACCAGCACCACGCCTGCCACGGTTAGCACTGCTAGGAGCACTGTAGTGCTGAAATGGCACAGGACGTGCAAGGCTAGGGAGATGCACAGGAGGCCTGGTGCATGAGGCTGGCACAGTCTTCACCAGACCCCTAGCACGCACCTCAGGATGAGTATGGAGAGCTGACCCAGGTGCCATTAAATCCCTGACACGCTCCGTCGGGCGAATGTCATGCCTCAGGCACCAAACCAGCAACTCCCTCATATCTCTCTCCTCCAATTTCCACATTAACTCCTTACACAGTCTCTGCTTCGCTCACCTCCAACACCAGCTCTGGTTCTGAGCTCCTCCTTGGCTCCTCACGATAAACGTGGGGAGTTTGCTCAGGTCTGACTCCTGACTCTGCCACACTCTTCCTGTGCCCCCCCCAATAAATTTTTGGGGCTGACTCTCGGGCTTCCGTCCGCGCCGCCGTGCTTGCTTCGCCAACCTCATTCTCCTGTAACCTTCCGCACACTGCTCCATCGAATCCCAGGCGGGCTCCGGCACTCTCCCTGGGTCGACCGCCCACCTGTCTATTTCCTCCCAAGTAGTATAGTCCATATTCTCCAAGTAGTGCAGCCTCTCCCACTGCTGCTGCTGCTGCTCCTGCTGCTGCTCGTTACCACGCCGCTTGGTCCTGTTGTGGTGGGTGATTCTGTAAGGGTTTTCTTCTGGTGAAAGAGAGGCGGACCAAAATGCAGCGTGGTGCATCATGAGAGCGTCATGTTTAATTTATAAAGACATTATACATGAACAGACTAAACAAAACAAGAAAAGTGAAAACCTAAACAGTCCTATCTGGTGCAAACACAGAGACAGGAACAATCACCCACAAACACACAGTGAAACCCAGGCTATCTAAGTATGATTCTCAATCAGAGACAACTAATGACACCATACTAGGCCGAAACATAGAAATACCCAAAACCTAGAAAAACAAACATAGACTGCCCACCCAACTCACGCCCTGACTATACTAAATAAATACAAAACAAAGGAAATAAAGGTCAGAACGTGACACATATCAAACATCTCCAATCCAAAGTTAAATCTAGAATTGCCTTCCTATTTCGCAACAAAGCATCCTTCACTCATGCTGCCAAACATACCCTTGTAAAACTGACCATTCTACCAATCCTCTACTTTGGCGATGTCATTTACAAAATAGCCTCCAATACCCTACTCAACAAATTGGATGCTGTCTATCACAGTGCAATCCGTTTTGTCACCAAAGCCCCATATACTACCCACCATTGCGACCTGTACGCTCTCGTTGGCTGGCCCTCACTTCATACTCCTTCATAATCCTACTCCTACTCCATTCCTATTCGTCGCCAAACCCACTGGCTCCATGTCATCTACAAGACCCTGCTAGGTAAAGTCCTCCCTTATCTCAGCTCGCTGGTCACCATAGCATCTCCCACCTGTAGCACACGCTCCAGCAGGTATATCTCTCTGGTCACCCCCAAAACCAATTCTTTCTTTGGCCGCCTCTCCTTCCAGTTCTCTGCTGCCAATGACTGGAACGAACTACAAAAATCTCTGAAACTGGAAACACTTATCTCCCTCACTAGCTTTAAGCACCAACTGTCAGAGCAGCTCACAGATTACTGCACCTGTACATAGCCCACCTATAATTTAGCCCAAACAACTACCTCTTTCCCTATTGTATTTAATTTATTTATTTATTTTGCTCCTTTGCATCCCATTATTTTTATTTCTACTTTGCACATTCTTCCATTGCAAATCTACCATTTCAGTGTTTTACTTGCTATATTGTATTTACTTTGCCACCATGGCCTTTTTTTGCCTTTACCTCCCTTATCTCACCTTATTTGCTCACATCGTATATAGACTTGTTTATACTGTAAAATTGACTGTATGTTTGCTTTACTCCATGTGTAACTCTGTGTCATTGTATGTGTCGAACTGCTTTGCTTTATCTTGGCCAGGTCGCAATTGTAAATGAGAACTTGTTCTCAACTTGCCTACCTGGTTAAATTTAAAGGTGAAATTAAAAAATTAAAAAAATTAAAATCCCAAAACTTTTTTTTGTAAATGACATATGCTAACAATTTTATCTCGCCATGAATGCAAGCACATGTCCCAATGCACGATCTGCCCCAACTGTCTTGCTTTTTGTAGATTGCATATTTTGGAAAATGAAAAAACCCCACTAGCTAACATAATAGGCCCACACAGTAACAATGTTATTTTTGTATCAAGGATGATGGCACACTTTCATGCCAGTAGCACAGATTCTAAGCTACCTGGCTAGGTAGAGAGCTATATAGCTAGGCTACCTTGCTTGGAAGCTATCCAGCTAACCGTAAATATGTAGCTAAGAACACAGATAGATGTTAGTTCTAAAATCTTTGGTAAGAATGTGTAGAGGTCAGGGCTGCTGTCTTGGTGATGTGTACTTTTGATTATTGATTTATTCAAATACTCTGGCAGTGGCTACTCAAACCACCATTCCTAGACTCTCTCACGTTGTGACTCAAACTGAAAGCTTACCGAGAGGTTACTACCTGAAGCTCCTTGCACTGCGAGTCGTAGACGTATCTGAAGCTCCTTGCACTACGAGTTGTAGACGTACCTGAAGCTCCTTGCACTTTGAGTCGTAGACGTATCACAAGCACCGAAACATTGGGGAACACCCAGGCGAACACAGCCCACAGAAAACGTTAGCTACAATCAAAGGTTTGCATGATGTCTAACTCGAATAATGGTGAGATAAGCTAGCTAGCCTAACCATTGTCTTTCAACTTGACACAAAGTCTGCTATGCTAGTCGAACATGCATCAAAGGGTGCTGTTGTTATTCATTATAGCTAGCCACATCATTGCCTAGCTAGCTAAGTTAATCAAATGGAATGGTACACATTCAGTACACTCTATTCAGTACACTCTGTCTACCCCAACCCCGGCCAAAACCTGCTGTCTACCAAAATATACTATTGTGTACCTTAGCAGCGCTTCCCTTCATCCTTTTTCAACAAGTATGGCATTTGCAGTTGAAAAATATAGCTAGCTAGCCAATACATTTTGTATTGAATATCATAGTGTAATGTACATAAGGTTTGTCATAATTAACAGCTAGAATGTGCTAGTCATTACGAGCTGTCATTGCGAGGTTGCCAGAAAGTTTTCTTCTATGGTACTATGGCGGCCCGCAAACAAGCGTTAGAGGTGCATGCCACCACCTACTGTACGGGTGGTAAAACTATAGAAAAAAATAGTGATTGTAGGACATAAAGTGTTTGTTTAGCTACATGACCTTTGGCTGTAGTAATTCTACTCAATACAAATGCTGGCGTTGACAGCTAGTAGTGGTGACATTACGAACTGCATGGTACTGCATACACTGTAAAGGGGTTGCCGGGAATTTGACAGGAACAAAGCTCCCTTGTGATATCTGTGAAAGTAACTTGCAGGCAGCTCAGTGGCAAGTAACCTTATAACCTTTTTCGGCAAGACAGATCTTCCAAAGGTGGGAGAGTGGCAATCTTTACCAAGGATCACCTTCAGTGCTCGGTTGTCTCCACCAAGTCTGTCCCTGGTTTTAAGCATTAAACTTTCAAATAGCTCTGTGTTGACTGTTGCTGGGTGTTATCGTCCTCCATCAGCACAAGCCTGTACCTTACCTGCCCTAAGCTCTCTCCTGGCCCCTTACACTAAGTCTGAATGTGTCCTGCTAGGTGACCTAAACTAGGACATACTTAACCCACCTCAACAAGCCCTAAAGCAATGGGACTCCCTAAATCATTCCCAGATTATATAACCAATCCCACAAGGTATGACTCCAAACACCCAGAAAAATTATCTCCCACCCCTTTTAATTTGACTATCCCCGATGTTCTCCCTCTTTTTCCCCTGCCCCACTACAAAGGTTCTCCCTGCAGGCAGTTACTGATTCAAGGGTGCTAAAGGAACTCCTTAAACTTGACACCAAAAAAGCATCTGGGTCAGATGGTTTAGACCCTTTCTTCTTTAAGGTTGCTGCCCCTATCATACCTTAAGGGAACATTTTGACATACGCCATATGGTTAGTGAGAAAGTCCATATTGCAAATGTACGGTCCCTTACTAGACATCCGAAAACGTTTCTAAAATTCAGGGACGGCGTCGGGCCGTGCGGCAGGGCCGGATCTACCTGGAAGTCATCAAACAAACTCTCTCGGACATTCGGTTTCCGTTTTATAAAATAATCCAATTTTGTTCATTTTTCCGCTATCCCGGTAAATCCCACAAGAGGGCATAAGCAATCATATTGCAAATATACAAAACATCACGAATCACGACGGGGCCTTATCTCCAAAACGGAAAATAGTTTGAAGCCGAAACTTGTTTAGCGTAGGTTTGGCATAATGGGCAGTTGGCCCCGAACAAGATGGCGTCTAGGCCTCAACGGTTTTTGAGTTATGGCCATTTTTCTGGGATTAAAGGTCCAAAATGAAAATAGAGCAATAATTCTTCCACTTCATGACAAAGTCAAGGAGCCTCCGATGTCAATAAAAAAAGAATCAGCCATTTATCTTTCGTCATTTAAGAAAAATCGTACAATGTCAAATTGGTGATGTTCAAAAAAATATTTTTTTTATTTTTTTAACAGTTACAGATCCAGTTGCAGGGTGTTCATACGAATCTTTTTAAAGTGTGCTGCGGAGCTCTTTGAGATTTTGTGATTTTCTGTGATTTCTGTGTCTTTCCAAAACTTAATTTTGATTAGGCCAGCCCCATGAACTGTAAATCAGTCATTTTTCCCATAAAATTTAAAAGAAAAACTAAATCACACACACACACAGCTTGGAAGGAGGGACACATTGGGGTGCATAGAGATATACACTGCCTGCATTAGTTAACCTTGTTGGAACTTTTAAAGAACCGTCAGACCTAGAGTTCCGAAACTTTAGAAACCTGTTCTAGAACTCAGGTCGATAGTGCATGGTGAGTTACAACCGTCTTGGCCCATATAGACGGACCCCAACGTTTCTGTCCGATTGCTCATTCAAGGACCCCGTAGCAAGTCATGGAAAAAAGTGGATTTTCAGCACCAATTAGGGTCTTGCTCGGGCACCAAATGACCTATCGAGCCGAAACTTGGGTTTCGGGGTCGCCTCAGCTAGGCCTACACATAACATCAGAACTGGACCCGCAGCTGGAACGTAACTACGTGTTTTACGTTTTTATTATGGTTTGAATTGAAGGTGTTGTGAATTTTGGGCCAGCTCTGTAGTATGTGATAGTTGGCTACTAAATGAGTTGGAAAAAGTGGGTTTGGTGTCAGTTTGTATCAGTTTGGTGTCAGAATGATATCTAATTGACTGATGGACGGTGACTTGCTGGTGACGGTGACTTGCTATTGTCCATTTGCAATATGTTTAAACAGTGAGGTACCATCACCAAAGTGACATTCTGAAATCAACCCTAACTAGCGATGGAGAGGAACCAGAATCACTCCCCAGCCATCCCGAGTTCATCGGGCCAGTCAATTTCGTATTCCTGCAGGATTTTTATAGCATGACAAATTCGTGATGGTAAATGCCCATTGAACCATATTGCAAATGCACAGTGACTTAGCAAAAGTGAGAAAACATAAACAAATGGACATAATGAAATCAACACAACGAGCGATGGAGAAGAACCACTATCAATGCCCGGCCATCCTGTGTTCATCAGGCCAGTCAATGTTGCATTTCTGCAGGATTTTTCAGCATGACAAATTTGTGATGGTAAATGCCCATTGAAACATACTGCAAATGCACGTGCATTTGCAATATGATTCAACAGTGAAAAATGGACATGATGAAGTCAACACAACGAGAGATGGAAAGGAGCAACTATCACTGCCCGGCCATCCTGTGTTCATCAGGTCAGTCAATTTTGCAATTCTGCATGATTTTTGAGCATGACAAATTCATGATGGTAAATGCCCATTGAACTATATTGCAAATGCACGTGCACTTGCAATATGATTCTATAGTGAAAAAAACATCACCAAATGGACATGATGAAATCAACACAACGAGTGATGGAAAGGAACAACTATCACTGCCCGGCCATCCCGAGTTCATCGGGCCAGTCAATTTTGCATTTCTGCAGGATTTTTGAGCATGCCAAATTCGTGATGGTAAATGCCCATTGAAACATATGGCCACTTCCTGTCACCAAGGGAGTACCCCTAGGCTCGATCCTAGGCCCCACGCCCTTCTCAATTTACATCAACAACATAGCTCAGGCAGTAGGAAGCTCTCACATCCATTTATATGCAGATGATACAGTCTTATACTCAGTCAGCCCCTCCCCGGATGTTG
Organism: Oncorhynchus gorbuscha; assembly: GCF_021184085.1. Classification (NCBI taxonomy): domain Eukaryota; kingdom Metazoa; phylum Chordata; class Actinopteri; order Salmoniformes; family Salmonidae; genus Oncorhynchus; species Oncorhynchus gorbuscha. Next base: position 59,853,781 of record NC_060173.1, read on the forward strand.
TGTTAAATGCTCTACAACAAAGAGTTCTTAGTGTCCAACAAGCTTTCTCTACCCCTAGCCTTGTTCTGAACACCTCCAAAACAAAGGTAATGTGATTTGGTAAGAAGAATGCCCCTCTTCCCACAGGTGTTATTACTACCTCTGAGGGTTTCGAGCTTGAGGTAGTCACCTCATACAAGTCCTTGGAGTATTGCTAGACAGTGCACTGTCCTTCTCTCAGCACATATTAAAGCTGCAGGCTAAAGTTAAATCTAGACTTGGTTTCATCTATCGTAATCGCTCCACTTTCACCCCAGCTGCCAAACTAATCCTGATCCAGATGACCATTTTACCAATGCTAGATTACGGAGACATAATTTATAGATCGGCAGGTAAGCGTGTTCTCGAGCAGCTAGATGTTCTTCACCATTCGGCCATCACATTTGCCACCAATGCTCTTTATAGGACATTTACATTTAAGTCATTTAGCAGACGCTCTTATCCAGAGCGACTTACAAATTGGTGCATTCACCTTATGACATCCAGTGGAACAGTCACTTTACAATAGTGCATCTAAATCTTAAGGGGGGGGGTGAGAAGGATTACTTATCCTATCCTAGGTATTCCTTAAAGAGGTGGGGTTTCAGGTGTCTCCGGAAGGTGGTGATTGACTCCGCTGTCCTGGCGTCGTGAGGGAGTTTGTTCCACCATTGGGGGGCCAGAGCAGCAAACAGTTTAGACTGGGCTGAGCGGGAACTGTACTTCCTCAGTGGTAGGGAGGCGAGCAGGCCAGAGGTGGATGAACGCAGTGCCCTTGTTTGGGTGTAGGGCCTGATCAGAGCCTGGAGGTACTGAGGTGCCGTTCCCCTCACAGCTCCGTAGGCAAGCACCATGGTCTTGTAGCGGATGCGAGCTTCAACTGGAAGCCAGTGGAGAGAGCGGAGGAGCGGGGTGACGTGAGAGAACTTGGGAAGGTTGAACACCAGACGGGCTGCGGCGTTCTGGATGAGTTGTAGGGGTTTAATGGCACAGGCAGGGAGCCCATCCAACAGCGAGTTGCAGTAATCCAGACGGGAGATGACAAGTGCCTGGATTAGGACCTGCGCCGCTTCCTGTGTGCGGCAGGGTCGTACTCTGCGGATGTTGTAGAGCATGAACCTACAGGAACGGGTCACCGCCTTGATGTTAGTTGAGAACGACAGGGTGTTGTCCAGGATCACGCCAAGGTTCTTAGCGCTCTGGGAGGAGGACACAATGGAGTTGTCAACCGTGATGGCGAGATCATGGAACGGGCAGTCCTTCCCCGGGAGGAAGAGCAGCTCCGTCTTGCCGAGGTTCAGCTTGAGGTGGTGATCCGTCATCCACACTGATATGTCTGCCAGACATGCAGAGATGCGATTCACCACCTGGTCATCAGAAGGGGGAAAGGAGAAGATCAATTGTGTGTCGTCTGCATAGCAATGATAGGAGAGACCATGTGAGGTTATGACAGAGCCAAGTGACTTGGTGTATAGCGAGAATAGGAGAGGGCCTAGAACAGAGCCCTGGGGGACACCAGTGGTGAGATCGCGTGGTGAGGAGACAGATTCTCGCCACGCCACCTGGTAGGAGCGACCTGTCAGGTAGGACGCAATCCAAGCGTGGGCCACGCCGGAGATGCCCAACTCGGAGAGGGTGGAGAGGAGGATCTGATGGTTCACAGTATCGAAGGCAGCCGATAGGTCTAGAAGGATGAGAGCAGAGGAGAGAGAGTTAGCTTTAGCGGTGCGGAGCGCCTCCGTGATACAGAGAAGAGCAGTCTCAGTTGAATGACTAGTCTTGAAACCTGACTGATTTGGATCAAGAAGGTCATTCTGAGAGAAATAGCGGGAGAGCTGGCCAAGGACGGCACGTTCAAGAGTTTTGGAGAGAAAAGAAAGAAGGGATACTGGTCTGTAGTTGTTGACATCGGAGGGATCGAGTGTAGGTTTTTTCAGAAGGGGTGCAACTCTCGCTCTCTTGAAGACGGAAGGGACGTAGCCAGCGGTCAGGGATGAGTTGATGAGCGAGGTGAGGTAAGGGAGAAGGTCTCCGGAAATGGTCTGGAGAAGAGAGGAGGGGATAGGGTCAAGCGGGCAGGTTGTTGGGCGGCCGGCCGTCACAAGACGCGAAACTTCATCTGGAGAGAGAGGGGAGAAAGAGGTCAGAGCACAGGGTAGGGCAGTGTGAACAGAACCAGCGGTGTCGTTTGACTTAGCAAACGAGGATCGGATGTCGACCTTCTTTTCAAAATGGTTGACGAAGTCATCTGCAGAGAGGGAGGAGGGGGGGGGGGGGATTCAGGAGGGAGGAGAAGGTGGCAAAGAGCTTCCTAGGGTTAGAGGCAGAAGCTTGGAATTTAGAGTGGTAGAAAGTGACTTTAGCAGCAGAGACAGAAGTGGAAAATGTAGAGAGGAGGGAGCGAAAGGATGCCAGGTCCGCAGGGAGGCGAGTTTTCCTCCATTTCCGCTCGGCTGCCCGGAGCCCTGTTCTGTGAGCTCGCAATGAGTCGTCAAGCCACGGAGCGGGAGGGGAGGACCGAGCCGGCCTGGAGGATAGGGGGCATAGAGAGTCAAAGGATGCAGAAAGGGTGGAGAGGAGGGTTGAGGAGGCAGAATCAGGACATAGGTTGGAGAAGGTTTGAGCAGAGGGAAGAGATGATAGGATGGAAGAGGAGAGAGTAGCGGGGGAGAGAGAGCGAAGGTTGGGACGGCGCGATACCATCCGAGTAGGGGCAGTGTGGGAAGTGTTGGATGAGAGCGTGAGGGAAAAAGATACAAGGTAGTGGTCGGAGACTTGGAGGGAAGTTGCAATGAGGTTAGTGGAAGAACAGCATCTAGTAAAGATGAGGTCGAGCGTATTGCCTGCCTTGTGAGTAGGGGGGGAAGGTGAGAGGGTGAGGTCAAAAGAGGAGAGGAGTGGAAAGAAGGAGGCAGAGAGGAATGAGTCAAAGGTAGACGTGGGGAGGTTAAAGTCGCCCAGAACTGTGAGAGGTGAGCCGTCCTCAGGAAAGGAGCTTATCAAGGCATCAAGCTCATTGATGAACTCTCCGAGGGAACCTGGAGGGCGATAAATGATAAGGATGTTAAGCTTGAAAGGGCTGGTAACTGTGACAGCATGGAATTGAAAGGAGGCGATAGACAGATGGGTAAGGGGAGAAAGAGAGAATGACCACTTGGGAGAGATGAGGATCCCGGTGCCACCACCCCGCTGACCAGAAGCTCTCGGGGTGTGCGAGAACACGTGGGCGGACGAAGAGAGAGCAGTAGGAGTGGCAGTGTTATCTGTGGTGATCCATGTTTCCGTCAGTGCCAAGAAGTCGAGGGACTGGAGGGAGGCATAGGCTGAGATGAACTCTGCCTTGTTGGCCGCAGATCGGCAGTTCCAGAGGCTACCGGAGACCTGGAACTCCACGTGGGTCGTGCGCGCTGGGACCACCAGATTAGGGTGGCCGCGGCCACGCGGTGTGGAGCGTTTGTATGGTCTGTGCAGAGAGGAGAGAACAGGGATAGACAGACACATAGTTGACAGGCTACAGAAGAGGCTACGCTAATGCAAAGGAGATTGGAATGGCAAGTGGACTACACGTCTCGAATGTTCAGAAAGTTAAGCTTACGTAGCAAGAATCTTATTGACTAAAATGATTAAAATGATACAGTACTGCTGAAGTAGGCCAGCTGGCAGTGGCTGCGTTGTTGACTTTGTAGGCTAGCTGGCAGTGGCTGCGTTGTTGACACTACACTAATCAAGTCGTTCCGTTGAGTGTAATAGTTTCTACAGTGCTGCTATTCGGGGGCTAGCTGGCTAGCTAGCAGTGTTGTTTACGTTACGTTGCGTTAAAAGAACGACAATAGCTGGCTAGCTAACCTAGAAAGTCGCTCTAGACTACACAATTATCTTTGATACAAAGACGGCTATGTAGCTAGCTATGTAGCTAGCTACGATCAAACAAATCAAACCGTTGTACTGTAATGAAATGAAGTGAAAATGTGATACTACCTGTGGAGCGAAGCGGAATGCGACCGGGTTGTTGAGTTCTATTCGGAAGACGTTGGCTAGCTGTTGGCTAGCTAGCAGTGTCTCCTACGTTAAGGACGACAAATAGCTGGCTAGCTAACCTCGGTAAATTAAGATAATCACTCTAAGACTACACACTCTAAGCTACACAATTATCTTGGATACCAAGACAGCAAAGACAGCTATGTAGCTAGCTAACACTACACTAATCAAGTCGTTCAGTTGAGTGTAATAGTTTCTACAGTGCTGCTAATCGGTGGACGTTTGCTAGCTGGCTAGCTGCTGGGCAGAGCAGTGAAGACTACGTTAGGACGACGAAATACGATAATTACGCAATTATAGGACAATTCACTGCACTCCTCTTTAGCCTGGTCATCTCTGTGTGCCCGTCGCAAGACCCACTGTTTGATGCTTATTTATAAAACCCTCTTAGGCCTCACTCACCCCTATCTGAGATATCTACTGCAGCCCTCATCCTCCACATACAACATCCGTTCTGCCAGTCACATTCTGTTAAAGATGCCAAAGCACACACATCCCTGGGTCGCTCCTCTTTTCAGTTCGTTGTAGCTAGCGACTGGAACGAGCTGCAACAAACACTCACACTGGACACTTTTATCTCAATCTCCTCATTCAAAGACTCAATCATGGACACTTACTGACTGATGTGGCTGCTTTGTGTGATGTATTGTTGCCTCTACCTTCTTGCCCTTTGTGCTGTTGTCTGGCCCAATAATGTTTGTACCATGTTGTGTTGCTACCATGTTGTTGTTATGTTGCATTGCTTCCATGCTGTGTTGTCATGTGTTGCTGCCTTGCTATGTTGTCGTCTAGGTCTCTCTTTATGTAGTGTTGTCTCTCTTGTTGTGATGTGTGTTTTGTCCTATATTTATATTGTATTTATTTTTTATCCCAGACCCTCGTCCCCGCAGGAGGCCTTTTGCCTTTTGGTAGGCTGTCATTGTAAATAAGAATTTGTTTTTAACTGACTTGCCTAGTTAAGTAAAGGTTAAATAAATAAAACATTTTTAAAAGTAAAATTCTGTATTTCATATTACAGTACACCTACTGTCATATAAATACATTATCAAAGCAAGTACCGTGTAATGTCATAGTGCAATAATAAAAATGTACTGTATTATACTGTAAAAAAATATGCTACCATAATTGGAAAGAATGAATCAATGAAATTAATTTGGGGGTTCGGATTAATTCATGCAGGTTGGCTGCTTTGTAAAGTGTTTATACAACTTGCACTTCTAGAGGCCCAAACTGACAGCAACTACAGAGCACAACAGACCTAAAGGATATGACAATCTGCTCAACCATTAAAGGTTTAAGACTTGCTTCCACTCCAATCTGTCCCCTATACATTTAAAATTTAAAGTGACACTATAACCACATAGGAGTTAAATTGGTACAGCATTCTCCCTCGTGGGACGGGCACAACAAATATAGCCACTTACAAGGCACGCCTCACCCACTAGTGGTCGAAAGATTTTTGGCGCACCAAAGATACGGTATGGTAGGGTACAGTACTGTATTCTGTGGGATGGAATTACAGTACCATTATGCTTATAATATTCTAAATTACCATATAAATTACAGTTTTGCGATACAGTGTATCAGTGCATAGGTTGTGAACAGTGTAATCTCGTTCCCAGACATATTCAGCCCAAATGTCTGGTGGACCAACATGTCAAACTTGGCCTTTGTTAGCCAATACAGAATAATCGAAGGAGGAACTCTCAGTGCAGAGGCATTGGCTGAATCGGTTAATTAATATACCAACACATTCTCTCTCACAGCAACCATAAACCTCCCCCATATGTGTCTTGCTTCCATTTGGAGCCACATCTCTCAGTTGTGTGATTCTCTCAAATGTAATTATGACAAATACTTTACTCAGGTCCCTTCCATCCCTCCCATAGAATTCTATGGTCATTCCTATTAAAGCCCATTTTGAATCGTGGTTATCCCAGGCTTATATGTGCTGTATGCAAAAGCCTGGGGATGAGGTTATGAACAATGCAGTTTCAGATTTACTTTGTGACTAAGTTTAATTCATTCAGCCAGAACACTTCCTGTTGTGTTTATTTGTGTGCTTGTGTTGCTTCAGCACAACACTGCCCTCAATAGACAGATCTTTAAGTTGTACATTTACATTTTAGTCATTTAGGGTTTTGCATTTACTTTCCTATTTACAGAGGACATAGTTGTATTTTGTGTGGTTACAGTATCTTGTAGACCATGAATAAAATTATCTTAAAAAGTGTTAATTTGAATAATTATGTGACCGGTTTCTGTGGTATTGATATGTTCATCATGTCCTGCAGAGGCCTGCCACAGCTGCGGACACCCTACCTGGGAGTCAATGACTCACTGTACTTGGTACTGTCTGTATTATTTCCCTCTTGCACTCACTCAGTCAGTCAGTCACTCACTCACTCAATCACTCAATCACTCACTCACTCACTCACTCACTCACTCACTCACTCACTCACTCACACTCACAGTGACAATCACAATCACTTAGATGTTTATTGTAAATGTTTGACTGTTATTGATCTTTGGTTTCAGTGGAAACACTGACCAGTGCACCCCGGATAGTCAGTGTGGAAGGCAAAGTCATATGTGAGGGGAGACAGCCTACTTTTCTGTCTGGCCTGGGAGCATTGTTCGGGTGCTAACTATATTTTCAACCTGTAGATACCAAGAAGAGGCTGCTTGCATACTGGAGTTTATTCAAAAGTAAGCGTGTGTCTTTATCTTCATCTTTATCTATATTTCTCACTCTCTTCACTCACAACATTAAATTACTTCACCAATGTATAGAGCAGCTTGTTGATACAAAGATTAAATACAGCAGATTTGATACTGTAATTTCTCTGCCCCCCCCCCACACTGGCACAGCCACAGATCCACTTGTAGAGTGACAGTCAGAGTCAATTATTATTTTGCATTACTGATTGCAGAGACACATATGTAATAAAAATATACTCATACTTCTCAACTAATCTGACAGTAGAGCCTATGTTTTTACCGATGTGCTTCACTGTTGTGGCGCTGATGGAGAATAAAGCTCAATGGTGAGACACACACATATTATCAAAGTTTTGTTTATTGTTTTTGTTGCGAGCCTGTAGGAGCTCACATCGGCCAAGGGCTAAATTGCCTGCTGCGGGCTAAAAAGGCTGGCTGAAAAAAGCTTTAAAAAAAAACATTTTAAAAATTTAAAAAATTCAGGCTCGGTTTTGTAATTGTTCTTCTAACACAAGCGCGCCAGTTCAGAGTGTGTATCTCACTTTTCTCTCATCACACAATGCCATGCAAGCAGCCCGTTCCAGCAATAAAGTAGAAGATATGCTTTTTTTTATGTTTATATACTGCACAAAAATCTAAACACAACATACAACAATTGCTTCTACACCTGCATTGCTTGCTGTTTGGGGTTTTAGGCTGTGTTTCTGTACAGCACTTTGAGAAATCAGCTGATGTACGAAGGGCTATATAAATACATTTGATTTGATTAGATTTTTACGACAGATAGAAATACTCCTCAGTTTCATCAGCTGTCCAGGTGGGTAGTCTCAGAGGATCCCACAGGCGAAGAAACTGGATGTGGAGGTCCTGAGCTGGCGTGGTTACACATGGTCTGCGGTTGTGAGGCCGGTTGGATGTACTGTCAAATTCTCTAAAACAACGTCGTAGGCAGCTTATGGTAGAGAAATTAACATGAAATTCTCTGTCAACAGCTCTGTCGGACATTCGTTCAGTCAGCATGCTCCCTCAAAAGTTGACACATCTGTGGCATTGTGTGTGACACAACTGCACATTTTAGAGTGGCCTTTTATTGTCCCGAGCACATGGTGCACCTGCCTAATGATCATGCTGTTTAATGTTTCAGTTCATGAAACATGGGACCAACACTTTACATGTTCGCCTTTATATTTGTATTTATTATAAGATTTATTACAAACATTATATTTCTGTCTAGAATCTTTATCTACCTGGATGCATGCCAGTTATCTAGGTGTAACCGATGTGAAATGGCTAGCTAGTGAGCGGGGTGCGCACTAATATCGTTTCAATCGGTGACTTCACTGGCTCTGAGACCTTGAAGTAGTAGATCCCCTTGCTTTGCAAGGGCTGCAGCTTTAGTGGAGCAATGGGTAACGATGCTTCGAGGGTGGCTGTTGTCAATGTAGGCAGAGGAACCCTGGTTCAAGCCCAGGTAGGAGTTAGGAGAGGGATGGAAGCTATACTATTACATAAGTATGGTCTAAAGTTTAGAGGAATTATTTTGTTCCTATTTTGACCATTGTTTTGTTTTACAAATTTAAGAACATGCAAATAATTTTTACAACTGCATTCCTCCCTAAAGCTTTTGACCATGTTCGATTTCAGGTAAATTGTTTATTTGTCATGTAATTATCATTTGAAGGACATATTGCTTTTATGACTTCCTGCTGTTCTAGTCATATTTAAACTTTTATCAAGATAAATAAACTAGTCAGAGAACCAATTGATTGCTTTTGCCTAATGGCAATAGAGACAGCTTGTGGATTCAGTTCAGGAAAGTGTGTATACAGCTTCATACGTTTCGACATGGAGCCTTCTTCAGCTATGTATGTTAACATGTATGAAGGTGAAAACAATGACAAGGTTAGGGTTATGTTTAGCTTTGTTTGTTGGCAAACGTTTTGGTCCAAGCTCTGATGGAAGTCTCAAGCTTTGAATTGGGAACTGGTGACTATCAAATCAAATCCAATCACATACACATGGTTAGCAGATGTTAATGCGAGTGTAGCAAAATGATTGTGCTTCTAGTTCAGACAGTAATAACCAACGAGTAATCTAACCTAACAATTCCACAACAACTACCTTATATACACAAGTGTAAATGGATAAAGAATATGTACATAAAGATATATGAATTAGTGATGGTACAGAACGTCATAGGCATAGGCATAGGCAAGATGCAGTAGATGGTATAGAGTACAGTATATACATATGAGATGAGATGAGTAATGTAGGGTATGTAAACATAAAAGTGGCATTGTTTAAAGTGGCTAGTGACATAAAGATGGCAAGATGCAGTAGATGGTATAGAGTACAGTATATACATATGAGATGGGTAGTGTAGGGTATGTAAACATTATATTAATTGTCATTGTTTAAAGTGGCTAGTGATACATTTATTACATACATTGTCCATTATCAAAGTGGCTGGAGTTGAGTCAGTATGTTGGCAGCAGCCACTCAATGTTAGTGGTGGCTGTTTAAAAGTCTGAGGGCCTTGAGATAGAAGCTGTTTTTCTGTCTCTCGGTCCCTGCTTTGATGCATCTGTACTGACCTCACCTTCTGGATGATAGCGGGGTGAAAAGGCAGTGGCTCGGTTGGTTGTTGTCCTTGATGATCTTTATGGCCTTTCTGTGACATCGGGTGGTGTAGGTGTCCTGGAGTGCAGGTAGTTTGCCCCGGTGATGCGTTGTACAGACCTCACTACCCTCTGGAGAGCCTTACGGTTGTGGGCAGAGCAGTTGCCGACCAGGCGGTTATGCTCTCGATTGTGCATCTGTAAAAGTTTGTGAGTGCTTTTGGTGACAAGCCAAATTTCTTCAGCCTCCTGAGGTTGAATAGGCGCTGTTGTGCCTTCTTCACCATGCTGTCTGCGTGGGGGGACCAATTCAGTTTGTCCGTGATGTGTACGCTGAGGAACTTAAAAATTTCTACCCTCACTACTGTCCCGTCGATGTGGATAGGGGGGTACTCCCTCTGCTGTTTCCTGAAGTCCACGATCATCTCCTTTGTTTTGTTGACGTTGAGTGTGAGGTTATTTTCCTGACACCACACTCCGAGGGCCCTCACCTCCTCCCTGTAGGCCACCTCGTCGTTGTTGGTAATCAAGCCTACCACTGTAGTGTCTCCCATAAAGTTGATGATTGAGTTGAATGCGTGCATTGCCACGCTGTCATGGATGAACAGGGAGTATAGGAGAGGGCTCAGAACACATCCTTGCGGGGCTCCAGTGTTGAGAATCAGCGGGGTGGAGATGTTGTTTCCTACCCTCACCACTGGGGGCGTCCCGTCAGGAAGTCCAGTACCCAGTTGCACAGGGTGGGGTCGAGACCCAGGGTCTCGAGCTTGATGATGAGTTTGGAGGGTACTATGGTGTTAAATGCTGAGCTGTAGTCGATGAACAGCATTCTCACATAGGCCTTCCTCTTGTCCAGATGGGTTAGGGCAGTGTGCAGTGTGGTTGCGATTGCGTCGTCTGTAGACCTATTGGGGCTGTAAGCAAATTGGAGTGGGTCTAGGGTGTCAAGTAGGCTGGAGGTGACTAGTCTCTCAAAGCACTTCATGATGACGGAAGTGAGTGCTACGGGGCGGTAGTCGTTTAGCTCAGTTACCTTAGCTTTCTTGGGAACGGTGGCCCTCTTGGCCCTCTTGAAGCATGTGGGGACAGCAGACTGGGATAAGGATTGATTGAATATGTCCATAAACACACCAGCCAGCTGGTCTGCGCATGCTCTGAGGACGCGGCTAGGGATGCCGCCTGGACCTGCAAGTTAACACGTTTAAATGTTTTACTCACATCGGCTGCAGTGAAGGAGAGTCCGCACGTTTTGGTTGCGGGCAGTGTCAGTATTGTCCTCAAAGGGAGCAAATTCCCCAAATTCCCCAATCTACCTCTAAGTGAGCACTTAAGACCTCTTAAATGTAAATTCCCCAATCTACCTCTAAGTGAGCACTTAAGACCTCTTAAATGTTAATTCCCTATTCTACCTCTAAGTGAGCACTTAAGCCCTCTTAAATGTAAATTCCCCAATCTACTTCTACGTGAGCACTTAAGACCTCTTAAATGTAAATTCCCGGACCTGCGTGGTTCTGGTACTGGTTCTGACTGACATTTTTGCTTATAAATCGATCTGTGGAAACTGTAGATCTAAATGGCTTGCATTGAGCGATAGCCCTAGTTCCCATGAACACTATAGTATTAGCCTGTGTGACATAGGATGTGATAACGTAAACCACTTGAATGTCCCTCCTACCATTTAATTTGGTCTTCCGACTGTCCATCAACTCCTGGCTGAACTGTTACATCGTAGTGCAACAGGAGAGAGTGGTTTCATCATGGCACATTCAAGAATCGATTTATAGCAATTCATCTAAAATAATTCATACATTTTAAACAAAAGCACTTTGATTTTGTCATAGACGGACAATATTAATATGAGAAGAAAGGCGAATTCCTAACAATTTCAGGAAGCCAAGCTAAAGATATGTGAGAAGTTCACATAGAAGGAGGCAGACGTTTTAATCAAGAGAGACCTTTAGAAAATACTGTATGCTAATTTCCTCTAACACTAAACATACAAATATATTTTTTATTGTTATAAAGAAGGTGAAAGCTTATAGTTAGTGGTTTATAATTTGATTCTACTATATTTAGAAAGTCATTTCAAGCCTTATTCATACATTTTTGTTGAATAGGAAATACATCATGTAAAATGTGTAACTTTTTATCATATATGTACTCTTTACTTGAGCTTTAGTCCTCAAAAATGACTACACCAATTTAAAACTATTTTCACCAGAAAGGGGAGATGTTAACCTTTCTTTGAGAATGCAGCATTACTAGTTATTATGTATGACCCTCTCATGATACATAATGACATAGATTACACATTTTTGATTACATTTAAGGTACATTTAACTGTTTAATTGTCACAGTGAGAGCGGAGATATATTGCACTAAAGTTTGTTATTATACATATAGGCATTTTAATGTGGAAACCTGCCCTTGCTGTTCAATTAAACTGTACTTAAATGTACTTAAGAAAGTCGTTGAGAGAAACTTTTATTTTTGCCACAACAGCATGGTTTAATCATAATGAAAGACAAACACAAACACTGTGCTGCCAGTTACTTTGTAGGGCGCAACTGAAATTGTGCGGGTGAGGTGAGGGTGAGAGAGGATGGAGGAAGCTTGCCTTGAAGTACTGAGCATCTTGTTGTGGCATGCATTATCTGAATTAGGCCTACAGAATTATACCTACAGAGGAGCGGCTTCCATGAAGGAACTTTGAATGTCTTTGAACTTCTGGGCAAACAATTTACAATTAATACTTCACCAACACCTCCCCTGCCATGTAAATGTTACAACATTTAATTCAGAATCAAACGCAATTCACTAATTTGGCAGTTTTTCCTGACATTTTTGGCATTTTCATTATAAAATGTCTACACAACAACAGCCCCAAGTCACAAAAGCAAAGGCCTCTACTAAAGCCTCGGGCTCACCGGACACTGACACGGACTCTGACCCCCAGACCAAGAGGTAATGGCGAGACTATCATTGAGTCTGGACAGACTGTGCTGGCTAAGGTGGAGACACTATCCACTGAGTATAAATAGCCATTCTCGCCACAAGAGTCAACACAACATTTTCATTGGGAGAGAGGGACTTGAGACCGTAGGCAGATTGTGGGCTACCCAGTTCATAGATAAACTGCTACAGGAAATCCTAGGCCTCGATTAAGACCCAACCCTTGAGTGTGCACAGAAGATTACAGTCTAAACCGAAGAATGGGGAGCCGCTCAGACCCGTCGTAGTGAAATGACCCTCTACTTTCAGGAGAAGGAGGATGTCCTCTGTAAGGCACCACGAGCGGCTCCCATCAACCACAAGAAGATTCACATTTACCTGGACTACACGGCAGCAGTCATGAAGAAGATGTCAGCCTTTAACGAGGGGAGGGGGCTCCTACATCGCTGGCGGGACACCAAATTCTGAAATCTCTATGCAGCAGTGCTGAAGATCACTAGTTCCTCCGCCGAGCAGAAGACCCATGTCACACCCTGGCCTAACCATATAAATGAAGACAAACATACATTACTTCGACCAGGGCGTGACAGAACCTCCCCCCCTAAGGTGCAGACTCCCGGACGCACATCAAAACAATAGGGAGGGTCCGGGTGGGCATCTGTCCATGGTGGCGGCTCCGGCTTGGGACGTGGACCCCACTCCATCAATGTCTTAGTTCCTCCCCCTCGCGTCCTAGGATAGTCCACCCTCGCCGCCGACCATGGCCTAGTAGTCCTCACCCAGAACCCCACTGGACTGAGGGGCAGCTCGGGACTGAGGGGCAGCTCGGGACTGAGGGGCAGCTCGGGACTGAGGGGCAGCTCGGGACTGAGGGGAAGCTCGGGACTGAGGGGTAGCTCGGGACTGAGGGGTAGCTCGGCACTGAGGGGAAGCTCGGCACTGAGGGGAAGCTCGGCACTGAGGGGAAGCTCGGCACGGAGGGGAAGCTCAGCACCGAGGAGAAGCTCAGCACTGAGGAGAAGCTCAGCACTGAGAGGAAGCTCAGGCAGGTAGTTGGCTCCGGCAGATCCTGGCTGCCTGGCGGATCTGGAAGGGTCTGGTTGACTGGCGGATCTGGAAGTGTCTGGTTGACTGGCAGAACTGGAAGAGTCTGGTTGACTGGTAGATCTGGAAGAGTCTGGCTGACTGGCAGATCTGGAAGCGTCTGGCTGACTGGCAGATCTGGAAGAGTCTGGCTGACTGGCAGATCTGGAAGAGTCTGGCTGACTGGCAGATCTGGAAGAGTCTGGCTGACTGGCGGATCTAGCTGCTCTGGCTGATCCATGCAGACTGGCAGCTCTGGCTGCTCCATGCAGACTGGCAGCTCTGGCTGCTCCTTGCAGACTGGCAGCTCCATGCAGACTGGCAGCTCTATGCAGACTGGCAGCTCTATGCAGACTGGCAGCTCTGGCTGCTCCATGCAAACTGGCAGCTCTGGCTGCTCCATGCAGACTGGCAGCTCTGGCTGCTCCATGCAGACTGGCAGCTCTGGCTGCTCCATGCCGACTGACAGCTCTGGCTGCTCCATGCAGACTGACAGCTCTGGCTGCTCCATGCAGACTGACATCTCAGGCTGCTCCATGCAGACTGACAGCTCAGGCTGCTCCATGCAGGCTGGCAGCTCTGGCTGCGCTGAACAGGCAGGAGACTCCAGCAGCGCTGTAGAAGAAGAAGGCTCTGGCAGCGCTGAACAGGCGGGAGACTCCGGCAGCACAGGAGAGGAGGAAGGCTCTGGCTGCGCTAAACAGGTGGGAGACTCCAGCAGCGCTGTAGAGGAGGAAGGCTCTGGCTGCGCTGAACAGGCGGGAGGCTCCGGCAGCGCTGTAGAGGAGGAAGGCTCTGGCTGCGCTAAACAGGCGGGAGACTCCAGCAGCGCTGGAGAGGAGGAAGGCTCTGATAGCGCTAGACAGGCGAGGCGCACTGAAGGCCTGGTGCGTGGTGCTGGCACTGGTGGTACTGGACCGAGGACACGCACAGGAAGCCTGGTGCGAGGAGCAGCCACTGGAGGGCTGGTGTGTGGAGGTGGCACAGGATGGGCTAGACCGTGAAGGCGTACTGGAGATCTTGAGAGCAGTGCTGGCACAGGACGTGCAAGGCTAGGGATGTGCACAGGAAGCCTGGTGCGTGAGGCTGGCACCAACTTCACCAGCCGACTAACACGTACCTCAGGACGAGTATGAAGCGCTGACCCAGGTGCCATCAAATCCCCGACACGCTCAGTCGGGCGAATATCGTACCTAAAACACCAACACAGCAACTCCCTCATAACTCTCTCCTCCACTTTCCCCATTAACTCCTTCACAGTCTCTGCTTCGCTCACCTCCAACACCGGCTCTGGTTCTGGTCTCCTCCTTGGCTCCTCAAGATAAACAGGGGGAGTTGGATCAGGTCTGAACCCTGACTGAACCCTGCCACACTCTCCCTGAGAACCCCCCCCCCCCCCCCCCCCAATACATTTTTGGGGCTGACTCTCGGGCTTCCTTCCGCGCCGTCGTGCTTGTCTCTCCAACTCCATTCTCCTATAACCTTCTTAAAACTGCTCCAGCGAATCCCAGGCGGGCTCCGGCACTCTCCCTGGGTCGACCGCCCACCTGTCTATTTCCTCTCAAGTAGTGTAGTCCCCGATATTGTTGGTCCTGCTGCCGCTGTTGCTTCTCCTCATACCAGCGCCTCTCAGCTCTCGTCGCCTCCAGTTCTTCTTTGGGGCAGCGATATTCTCCAGACTGATCCCAGGGTCCTTCTCCAAACAATTTGTCCTCCCATGTCCATTCCTCTTTTCGCTGCTGTTTCTGCTGCTGCCTGTCACTACGCCGCTTGGTCCTGTTGGTGGGTGATTCTGTTACGGTTTTCTTCCGTCGAAGGAGAGACGGACCAAAATGCAGCGTGGTAATTTCGATACATGTTTATTGAACGACAAAAACACAAACAATACAAAACAACAAACGGAACGTGAAAACCTATACAGCCTATCTGGTGACTACAAACACAGAGACAGGAACAATCACCCACGAAATACTCAAAGAATATGGCTGCCTAAATATGGTTCCCAATCAGAGACAACGATAATCACCTGACTCTGATTGAGAAGCGCCTCAGGCAGCCATAGACTATGCTAGACACCCCACAAAAACCCCATGACAAAAACGCACCACAATAACCCATGACACACCCTGGCCTGACCAAATAAATGAAGACAAACATACATTACTTCGACCAGGGCGTGACAAAGGGCTAACACATTGGCAGCTGGTATATTAACAGGGGGTACATGGTATGCTCCAGTTATGGCATTTGCAAACATATACCAAGGACAGGCACCACGGTTATGGAGATAGCATAGCTATCAGCACAGCTAGCACAGTTGACCTGGAACTAGCGGTTGAGATGCTAGCATGGATTGAACAGGGGCTAGCAGAGGTTGAAGAGGGGCTAGCATAGCATGACCAGATGCTAGCAGAGGTTGGAAAGGAACTAGCATAACCTAGACAGGGGCTAGCAGAAGTTGAGGGGAAGCTAGCTCATTGTCAACTGTAGGTTGAGGAGCTAGCATAAGGGACACTAGAGGTTGGAGAGGGGCTAACATAACATATCAGGGGCAAGCAGAAGTTGCAGCTGGGCTAGCATAGCATGGCCAGGGGCTAGCAGAGGTTGGGGGGGGAAGCTAGCTCATTGTCAACTGGAGCTATTATAGGTTGGGGAGCTAGCGTAGAATGGCCAAGGGCTAGCAGTAGTTGGTGAGGGGCTAGCATAGCATGGCTACTGGCTAGAAGAGGTTGAGGATGAGTTAGCCTAGCATCTTGAGCAGGAGCTAGTGAGAGGGGTTAGTGAGGTCCTAGCTGGAGAGCTAGATTTATATGTGGACAGTCTAGGAGTGGCTGCTTCATCCTCCAAGAGGTTCTGTTGAATGGAGCTGCAAACAAGCTCAGCTGACGAGAGATCAAGTTCTGCTTGGCGGAGGTTTAGTCAAGGTTTATTCTCCTAGCAATCCCTTCTCTCTCCTTGTTGCTCTTTTCTTTACCCTTTAAGCTGCTTTTGGCTTGAGCATCCACCTGAAGGCATTATGCACCCTCTTCCTCCATTTGTATTTTCAGATCCTTAATTTTCTGTCCTTTATTTCTACTCTACCGTACTGGTTTGTAGGTCACTCGGTGAGAACGTCTACTGTTCTTGTGACTGAGGTCTGCTCTGTGAAGTTGCACTTGAAGTCCTAGGTCTTTTTTCAATTAGATTTGCTCAACTCCTGCTTCCTCTCTCATCTGTACTCTCTCTAATAGAGGAGAGGCTGCGAGGACAGTGAACGTGGACGAAAATGCGCTTGTGTTAAATAAGAAATCTTTCCACTTGTGCATCATCAGGCAAATTATGTTTAGAGGGGTGGATCCCAAAATAAATGTGAAATGTGACCAAAACAAATTAAGTTAGTTGTGCAAGACATTTTATAGACAAAAGGATAAGTAGCATGTTGTTTTTAAATGTGTGCATGCTTTTCTCCTCCAACAATATAACATCTCATTCAAAGGGGATGTGGCGGATATCAAAACTCTTCTGCTGTAGGATAGATTTGCGCTTCCTTGCCAAAAGGACTCTAATCAAGGAGGGAAAGAAAGTTTTCTATTTGCCTACTAACAAATTAACAGACTCCCCAACCATTCAACCACTTATCGGTTTCCGGGTCATGGAAGAGAGAGGACGGGGGAGAGAGGATGGAGGACTGACTTTTGCCCAAACGATAAAATACTTTTTACTTGTTGCACTGTATGTTTGTTCAGTATGGGATTCTGAAGTGCTATCCCATAGCAGTGTGGGGTGGGGGGCTCTATCCCTCTTAGGATGAACCACCTGCTGTTGGAGTCCCCCATGTGCTAGGTGAGACAAGCTGGCAGTAGGGAGGGGGTTAACTTTGCATAATGGTGTACTGACAAAGGAAAGGCCATGTCCATTCAGCCATGTCCATGGTACTTTGAAGCACATTATTGGATTATGAACTCCTGATCTCCATAGGTCACTGTATGATTGCTCACTCTATACTGCCTGCAGGACCATTTGAAGGGGAAGTTTGCAGTTCAAATAGAGTCACACAATTCACACAGGAGTCAGGAGTTTCAGAGGAACCAATCATTTATTTTCCCGAATTTAGTTCAGCCATGGTTCCTAAAGGGAGTGAAAAAGGACAGTAAATTATATGTTCTCTGCAATATTCAAACATTGAATTTAACATTGAATAAACAAATACGCATTAACAATATAACATATTCTCTAACACCATAGTCCCCACGAAGCTCGTCACAAAGCCAAGGACCCTGGCACTAAACACCTCACTCTCCAACTGGATCCTGGACTTCCTGACGAGCCGCCCCCAGGTGGTAAGGGTAGGCAACAACACGTCTGCCACGCTGATCCTCAAGACTGGGGCCCCTCATGGGTGTGTAATTATTCCCTTCCTGTACTCCCCACGAATGCGTGGAAAAACACGACTCCAACAACATCATTACGTTTGCTGACGACACAACAGTGGTAGGCCTACCAGGCCCCCATTAACATCGATGGGGCTGTAGTGGAGCGGGTCGATGGGGCTGTAGACAGCTCCTTAGTTGTATCTCCACTCATGAGACAGATATAGCCGAGCAGCTCAGTATTCAGAACGGACATCTCCTTAGCTGTATCTCCACTCGTGAGACAGATATAGCCGAGCAGCTCCGTATTCTGAACGGACAGCTCCTTAGCTGTATCTCCACTCATGAGACCAATATAACCGAGCAGCTCCGTATTCTGAACGGACAGCTCCTTAGCTGTATCTCCACTCATGAGACAGATATAGCCGAGCAGCTCCGTATTCTGAACGGACAGCTCCTTAGCTGTATCTCCACTCGTGAGACAGATATAGCCGAGCAGCTCCGTATTCTGAACGGACAGCTCCTTAGCTGTATCTCCACTCGTGAGACCGATATAGCCGAGCAGCTCCGTATTCTGAACGGACAGCTCCTTAGCTGTATCTCCACTCGTGAGACAGATATAGTATTCTGAACGGAGCAGCTCCCGTATTCTGAACGGACAGCTCCTTAGCTGTATCTCCACTCGTGAGACAGATATAGCCGAGCAGCTCAGTATTCAGAATGGACATCTCCTTAGCTGTATCTCCACTCGTGAGACAGATATAGCCGAGCAGCTCAGTATTCAGAATGGACATCTCCTTAGCTGTATCTCCACTCTAGGAACAGATATAGCCGAGCAGCTCCGTATTCTGAACGGACAGCTCCTTAGCTGTATCTCCACTCATGAGACAGATATAGCCGAGCAGCTCCGTATTCTGAACGGACAGCTCCTTAGCTGTATCTCCACTCGTGAGACCGATATAGCCGAGCAGCTCCGTATTCTGAACGGACAGCTCCTTAGCTGTATCTCCACTCGTGAGACCGATATAGCCGAGCAGCTCCGTATTCTGAATGGACAGCTCCTTAGCTGTATCTCCACTCGTGAGACAGATATAGCCGAGCAGCTCCGTATTCTGAACGGACAGCTCCTTAGCTGTATCTCCACTCGTGAGACAGATATAGCCGAGCAGCTCCGTATTCTGAACGGACAGCTCCTTAGCTGTATCTCCACTCGTGAGACAGATATAGCCGAGCAGCTCCGTATTCTGAACGGACAGCTCCTTAGCTGTATCTCCACTCATGAGACCGATATAACCGAGCAGCTCCGTATTCTGAATGGACAGCTCCTTAGCTGTATCTCCACTCATGAGACAGATATAGCCGAGCTCCGTGGTGCTGAAATGGACAGCGCCTCTGCTCAGTTGGCAATAGATATTTCCAGCAGAAAACGTAGAGAAAGCGAGACACCCCTCTCCCTTATTTTTTCTGATCAGGGTGGGGCCACTCTGGTCTACCTAATGCCCCAGCTCCACAGAGGGGGTGCTCCAGGGGAGACATCACACTGGCAACAAAAAAAATGTTCAGCCACACCAGCCCACATCGCACATCACCATGTTACTTACACACACAAGCAGTAATGCTACTGACACCTAACATATTCAGTACAATACAGCACAACATTTATCAACTTGTACTGTACCAGTGACCGGTGAAACATAGTCCTCCTTTCTAAACCAGCTCTTTTTAACCAGCTCATGTTTAGGATGAATACAACATGTAAAAACACCACTGGATATACAAATCACCACTATAACTGTGCCTCTGTTGCCTCCATGTTGTGTAATCTGTCTCTGCATCTTGTCTGCCTGTCTGCCTGTCTGCCTGCCTGTCTGCCTGTCTGCCTGTCTGTCTGTCTGTCTGTCTGTCTGTCTGTCTGTCTGTCTGTCTGTCTGTCTGTCTGTCTGTCTGTCACTAAGTGTTAATTGCTATTATATATAGAGCTAACCTATTAAGGAACTGGTAGTACATCTGTGTCTCTCTGTTTTCTTTCTAATTCCACTGCACCCACCTCTGAGCTTCCTGCTAAGCCTATCATCCTTTCACACAGCACTGGTACCATAATACCAGGTGACCACACTGCCTGTGCTGGACTGCCTGTGCTGGGACCAGCAACATCATAGTTGTGGATGAATAAGCACATTTCTTAGATAAAGAATTATAATGACTGAATAAATGCCTAATAGATGAGCATTGGCTCATAATACATTATGAAAGCCTAACTACTTATATTGCTAGCTGGATACGGGAGATTTCCAGCGTTGTGCTTCGCTTGACAGTGCCACCTATGCGTATATTTCTGCCTAGAAGTGACTGGCCTTTCAGCGAAGGAAATAGGCGGGACTTTCCAGGTGGCTATGTAATGTAATTTGACACCAGAGTCACTGGTTACTACAGCTCATAAACTAAGACCCACTCGCTGGCTGAAGAGATTGAGATTCAGAAGAGAATAAATGTTGATAAAACAATTAAAATACATAGTCAGTCCCCAAATGGACCTTTAACAGGGGATTATTTAGCAATTATATGCATTAATTTAGTGTTTCATTGTAATACATTAAGATTTGTATTTTATAAAAATCAGTAGCTCTGTATTTAAAGTGTTATAAAAGTCAATCTAACAACTTTTGATTGCCAGTGTTCCCCCCCGAATCGCCCCTAGCTTAATGAAGCCTAAGTGTTAACTAGCCTACTATTTCATACGATATACAGCCAAAATATTAACTGGCAGCAGTAGGCTAAATCTGTGTCAGTGTGCGTGTCTTTTTCTGTTTTCTCGCTACCTCGACTGTACTGTCTTCTGCAGCAGCAGCTGATCTGTCAGTGCTAAGCCTAGCATTATTTCTCAGCACAGACACAGAACTCGGACCAGGAGAACCATAACTTTTAGAAGTTGGTTAATTTCACCAACCATTTGCAACGTTGGCCTCAAGGGCATTTTTTTTTTGTTGGTATCTCAACATTTTTCTGCACCATCTTTCTGTTTTTTTAATGATCCATCATAGCAAGTCTCTTTGGTAATACGCGCTTGACTTTGAATGTGAACTCAGCCAATCAGAAAACTGGGCCGGCCCATCTGATCAGGCAAATGTGCAAAGACTATTCCGTTTCGGTTTCAAGAGTTTTACATGTACAATTTATATTATTTCCATAATTTTTACTATTTTACGAGGAAACAACACATATTTTAGGTTCAACAACTCTTTCCAAATAGACACAATCGAAAAATGCTCATAGAATGAGAAAACCACACACTCCCTTATCCAATCTTGACTTAATCAAAATATTATCTGACTTTAAACATGCATATGCAGGGGCATCATGCACCCCAAAGTATGTAAAGATGTGAAGCCATATTATTTAAACAGGACAAATCTGAGGGGGCACATGCCCCTATGGACATGACGCCTCTGACTCATATGTTTAATTCAGATGGGCATATCACATTTCACTCTTTGGAGATAGTTAAAATGAATGGAAATATTCGCCTGTGGAGTGCTTATGACATCTGCTGCATTCATCATATCATAGATAAATATGAATTCGTTTTGCATCTATAATATTGCAAGTGAGATGTTTAAGTATAATTGTTTTATGTGTCTGCAGCTAAGCTACTCTTCGACAAGACTGGACTTCTATTAGTTTTCCATAAAATGTTGTCTAGTGGGCCTAATAAAATGTTATGTACAGTGTATAAAAAAAAATATTTGACCACATTTTGTTGACAATTTACTGAACATCTTAGGGCTGTTTCGTTTTCTGGTGATTTGTTGAGACCATTTTGGTAATATCTTTCAATATTTGGCAAATGGGGAATGCCAATGTTCATTTTGAAACTTGTTGACTTATCTGTAATTTTATTTTTCAAAAAAAAAAAAAAAAAGATATCTCCTCATTAGTTTTATTTCGAAATGTGAAGTATATGTTTTATTTCACATTGGAAAGCAATGTGGCCTATAAACATCATCAGTAGGCCATGAATAATTCATAGTGTATTTTCATGAACTAAAGAGAAATGGTTGTTATCGCCAATTTCTATTAGTGTTATGGTGTTTTAATTGTATTTAGGCATAAGTAAGTAGATATAATATACGTGGGAAATATAGTAACAGAAAATATGCGCTGAATCATGTGGTGAATCATATTTAAAATCGGTTAAAATAAAAAATAATAACACTTTCGAGGAAGAAAAAAAGAACAAATTCAAATGCTGAGATGAAAGAAAGATGACCCCTAAAACTCTCGAGGAATTGGGCCTAAAAGTATTTAACATGGAAGGGACTTCATTAAAGTTAGGCTACACGTGGACATGTCATCTTAAACATGTAAAGTATGAAGAATTTAACCGTTTGTTGAACGACCCTGATACTCCCTGTGGACATATGGGCTATAATTAGCTGGATATCGCCATAGTTTAATTATATATATTTTTCAGCCGTTCATATCAATAGAGGAGGCAAACAAAGTTTCTTTTGTTCTCCAATGCAGGACATTATGTGGCTGAATTAATGGGTCTTGGCTATGTCTACATGGATTTGCCATATGGCAACAAAAAGGAAAGAATGGAGATGGGAAGCTCTTTGTGTTGGAAATGAGAACAAGGCCGTCCAAGGTACGCGTGTATGCGTGGAGCTGGCAAAGTCATTCTCGCCATCAAAAGTCTTCCAATTCCTCAAAATGTAGACATTATAACGCATAAACATGTTATATTAATTGGTTAAGCCACGGAAAGGGGCATTTGTCAGCGTTATGAAGGGGGCATAGGCCTATACATTTAGCAAAGTCCTATAGCGCATGAGCATGCTGAGTGCGTGGTTTGCTTTCTTTCAATTAAGGGTAAACTTGCAAGTATGACCAACTGAATGGTTCCTTTCAATGGACAAGGACAATTACAAAGACTAGTAGTTTTTTTTATTTGGGCAGGTGGCCTCCACGGCCGAAGTGGTGTGGCGCGGTGTTTCCACGGAGTAAACAGTGTGGGTGAGAGGTTCTTTAGACGAGTTGTTGAGTGCGGGTGAATGTGGGGGTGTCCGTGTGGACAATGCGGGGTTCCAAAGGCAGCTGCTGCCTTTCTTTAGAAGGGCGAAAGGGCCTTTAAATCCCAGACTATATCCCGCAGCTGCCAATGGCTGCACGTTTAAATGCGCCATCATGCAATTCAACTAAGCTTATACTTTTCTTTTTTTTCCAAAGCCTACAGGCAATATTGGCACACAGAGATAAACTTAGTCTACCGGTATCAAAGAAATATAACTTGAATATGTATGGTGATTGTAGCCTATAATCTCTTGAAAATATAGGCATACATTTTCTTTCATATTTCTTTAGGCCTATCATCATTTCATTAAAAAAACAAGTATAACCTTTTTTTTTGTTGCATCCAGCAAAAACCTTAAAGTTGACCTTGAAATATGTTTTTGCTCGAGGGAAGTTTAGGTTATGTGGGGCTGACATTGGTGAACTGATAAGACATTATAAAATGTACTATTTTATTTTTTACTTTAGGTAAAATTGTATTGTTGTGTCTAGGCCTATGCTTGCTTCATCTAATGGCTATAATTCCCTTGCCATATGAGTTTGTAATTAGAAATGGCTAATTATTTTCATCACAGGGAAAGGCTAGGCTATTTGATGGCAAAACAGAGCAGGCCTGCAAGTTTTTCTTGTGTCTGGTGCCATGACTGGAGGGGGGGGGGGCAACAGATGTTGGCTTAGCCATGAGGTGAAGTAGGCTTTGGTGTCTATACTGCTGTAAGCTTTAGTTAGTACTTTACGTTAGACAATTCACACTATTCGTACACACTATAAAACGGACCCTTCCTTTAAACAAACATTCGGAGAAGATACAGACATGAACAAATGTTTAAATTTCAATGACAATATTTTATTTGCATATTTTGCAAAACAGAAAATAAGGGCAATTATATAGAAAACGGCTCAGAAACACGATGAAATCTAAGTTTCAAGTGCACTATAAAAAGCTACATGATTGCAAAACATCACAATAAAACTTTGTAAATAAAATAAAAAATGTGCCCTTTGACTAAATCAAAACGGCATTTGCAAATGTAGGCCTAAAGAAACAAATAAATTATAAGTTAGAATAGTCTTTAAAAAATGCCTATTTACACAACCCAGAAATATTTAACAGAAATAAACATTTATAATGTCTTTATAAAGCTGTACACTTTTGGCCAGTGTAGACAATTTAAAGTAATTTAGGATTGCACAGTTGTTAAACATTTATTAACACTGTCAAGTGGCTGTATGCAAAGCAACCATGAATGCTACATTTTGTCTGAGTCCTTAGGCGAATCCTCTGTCCCGACCGTTCAATCCTGAGAGTCCACGGACTGTAGGCTACGTTCCATATAGGTCCACTCGGAGACGCACCAAGCCGATGGACAGTCGAGCAGGCGGGTTCTCCATCCCATGTTTTCTGTCTCCTTCAAATCAGACGGTAGGAGAAACGATAATCAAAAGAATAGTGCTACCGCCTGGAAAGGAAATACAAAAATTACATGAGTGTTCGTTGTCTATTTTTTTTTAAATTGTTACAGACATGACAGACAAAAATCACGAGTGTGGTCTCGAAATAAAATCAGAGTTGTAGTCTAACCCCAGCAGGCGTCTCCATTTGCATGAGCCTTTCCCGCCACGGTGACAGACTCCCCTCCCCCAACCACACATTACTCTACTGCGAGCGCTCACTCATTTTCAGCCTCCAGTGCAAGTGTGTAACAGTATTTTGACTTTTATCGTCAACTAAATAAGCCCATATGAGCAAAAGTCAACTAAATAACCCCATATGAGCAATTACACACACGTAACTATTTTGTCCTGTATTAGTAAACGCACGGCCTATGTCTAAATGCCACACATTTCTCTTGAACTAGAAACCATACAGACCTTCAACGAATTCTCTTGCGTGGAGTTTGTTCTGCAGGAATGGGAGACGAAGGATGCTGGCAAGTGCTTTCATTCAGCTTCGTCTCGGTCGTCGTCCTTTTACGTTTCACGTAGAAGTCTGGAAAGAAAAGTAACATTTAAAAAAACAGGAATTCACGCCATGGCCCCAGGTAGCCAAATATTAGCTACTTGACCGGACAGCATGAAAATGACTAGATCAAATATATCTCGACAATCACCATCAACGCGTAAAACACAATAGGCGTACAGGTGAGCGATATTTACCTGTAATATGTGCCGTGGTGGTTGTATCAGTAGTAGCCGTCCTTTTGCTTCGAACGCACGGGGCTAGTTTGCGGGTAGGCTTCCCCGAGTTCTGCTTCATTGCCCAGTTCTCCTGGTTGACTTCGGTGGGACAGGGAGTGCTACTTTCAGAGTTGGTCAAACGGTCCTCGCAAAGAGGCGATACATCCAGTGGGATAAAGTCCACGCATTGCTTCAGATTGACTGGTGTTACAATCCTGTTCCTCCCGACCTGTACAGAGTCCTGGTAGAAGACTGGAGTCGTATCTAACGGGGTTTCCTCCCACTCGTAGTCCCCAGACAGTGGCACGTCGGCGTCGAAATTAAAGTTCCATCTCCGCTGGTCCCTCTCAGAAATCTCCCACATCTTGAATTTCATCTCCCGGTTCAGTTCGTCGTGATCCACCGGTCCAAAAAGGTTACGGCAGACGCCTGTGCGTGCGTGGAGAGGAAAGGTCCTCCGTGCGGCCAACCTCTCCATGGCGCTGCTTGTTAGCTGGACGTTGGACATTGTCTTACCAAAGTCCAACCCAAAAATCCACAAATAAAAATAAACAAAATGCTTGATAGATAAATGCCTGGATTTAGAGTGTAGCAAAATATTTTCGTTTCTGTCGAGTTGAACCACACGATTATGTTTAAATGTACCCGAGTAGAGCGCCACACCGTATTTAAAGTCCCAAACAGTTGTAGGTTCATGTAGCCGGATCGCTCGACCATACCATTGGTTCGTTTACGTCCAACCCTTTAAAAAAAATGCCTCCATCCCCCATTTCCATTGGCTGGTACGAAGATTTGGACGGGGGCCATCGAGAGCTTAGCTTTTGATTTGTGCCTGTGGTGTCAGTATTGGCAGTGAGTGAAATGCCTTTCGAAAGTCGATGGGAAACTGTTGTTGCTGCCTAAAGATTGCTTACTATGTATTTTTCCTTTCCTCCAATCCCCAGCCCTTACCGCTTCTCCCTCACCAGCTGCACAGCCACGTCCCGCAGGAGAGATCGAATAACTGCTTCACAAACCAAAGAGTAGAGGTTGGCAGTGCATAAGTCTACCACATATTATTGCTGTTTAAGAAAACATGTCTCCGCTTCTAATAGTCCAATAGCCTATTGTATGACCACCATTTAAATGATTGTATGATTTCAGATGTTTCATTGCTGCTCCGATGTAAAGAACCCAACCCATGTAAACAGCAAACACCCACCATTTAAAAATCGAATTGCCTACCTGTCTCGTTTACAAGTGAAACCTCAAATTTGGTGAAATATTAGTTCTACAAGTGAAACATCAAATCTCATCCGAATACTCAACTAAGTATGTGATGTGAAGTTAATGAAGTGAACAGTAGGCTAGACAGGGCCAGACTACTGCATTTGGGATCCCTAGCACCGACCTTTTGGGGGGGGTTATATTTTTGGGGTGGAAACCAGCTAATTTACTGCATTACAATACATTTTGCCATGGTTCAGAGAGAAAAATGTGTAGCTTTATAATGCTATTCTACACATTTTGTTTTGAGGCTAAGATATATATTTTTAGTTTTAAAGCTAATTTCCTGTAATTCTACACTTTTTGCCATGATGCAGAGAATAAAATGTGCTGTTTTTGTTCAAAACCCAAACATTGAATTCATAAAGCAAATTTTCTGCAATTCTACACATCTGTATAATATATATATATATATATATTTGTTGTTGTTGGGTTGGGGGCCCCCTGTAGGTCGGGAGCCCTGGAGCACGTGCTCTGCCTCCCAGTTCGGTAATCCGGCCCTGAGGCTAGATGCAAAGCCACCATGCAACCATGTTAAAAAATATTATATAATTCTTGCATTTCCTTGACAAGACTTACTCTTTATTTTTATATTTTAAATGTTTTTATTGAGATGTATTATTATTATCATGATTAGCCTATTGTTGTTCTTAATGCTATCATTTGTAAACTGCTTTTGAAACCATATTTTTTTGTCAGGTTGTTGCATTGGTATGTTGATGCTCATTGAATTCACAATACCGACACTCCCAAGTTAGGTTACTGATATAATTGTGCAGCAGAACCCATACTCTTCTAGCAATAACATTAATAATCTACTAAGAAACCAGAGACCAAATGGAAACGCCTAACGTTGCAGTGTGAAGGGCGACAGCGACCTCCTTTGGTTTACACGCTAGTGGTTAATGCTGGATTGGGTTTGTTGAAGCCTATGGTGTCACTTTATTTGCTATGCGGTAGCGCCCTCTCGTGGGTCTCAATCTGTAATTTCTATCAAAATAAGGCTTCACAACAGCACCAATTCTAAATGTGCAGATTATTTTATTCAGTGCAAACTTAATTCTGTGGCAGTACTAGTTCATTGCAAGTAGACTAAACTGTTAAAGTTGCAGACATTTCTGAAATATTTAGGCTACTGTTTGAGTGGCAGTGAGTGAATTAATTAATATGATGTCATGATTGTAATGATGATGACTTGATTACATTAATAAATTCACTCAGGAAAGTGTTTGATGTTTTCTGACAAATTAATCAAGCAATTGATCAACCAAGAATATAGAAAATAGGTTGATTAATGGTTTGTATTTGGTTTTATTCTTTATGACCTATTCTTTCAGGTAAGGAATATAGTGTTGTTGTCAGTCCATTTTCCCTAAAGTGGAAACCATTCCCAAATTCGACAGACAGACAGAATGATTTGATATTGAGATAAAAACAGCAGCATTGGACCTTAAATAACTTGTTATTGCAGTATCTTATTTATGTCTTTTGTAAATGACTCTTGTTCAACACAATGTTTTTAACAGTTTGGAAAACACGATCTCTCTACATTAGATTTCAGCACTGTGTTTTTAATCAGACACTCTCTCTTGGATGTGATTGATTGGCACACAGAATGCAGGGATTTGATCAGCACAACAATAACAGGATTGGGAAAACTACTTTAGTTGTACATCAATTTCAGTGATGTAAGTCACAGAAAATGAATAATATCAGAAAAACTGAGATTTAAAAAATCAGAGTTCCTAATCAGGAAAAACACATCTATATATCTCAACATGCTAAATAGAAAGTGACATTTCTGTTTAGGTAACAGAGCACTGACTGTATGTTGACAAAGCTGTGCTGTTAGATAAAACACGATAGGAAACCTATAATATACAGTGCATATCGGTATGCACCTTTCCTTGGATTTCTTCACATTTTATTGTGTTACAAAGTGAGATTACAATTAAATGTGTATATATATTATTATTATATATATCTTTGTGTGTTATTTTTACAATCTGCACAATATACTCTGTAATGTCAAAGTGGAAGACAAATTCTAACATTTTCCTTTTAATTAAGGAAAAATTAAACACATATTTTGATTAGATAAGAATTCACACACCTTTGGCAGCAATTACAGCTGTGAGTATTTTAGGTAAGTCTCTAAGAGCTTTGCAGAATTGGATTGTGCAATCTGCACATTCTTTTTTTTATTCTTAGGTTGTTGATCATTGCTAGAAAGCCATTTTTAAGACCTGCCATAGATTTTCAAGCAGATTTCAGTCAAAGCTGTTACTAGACTACTCAGGAACATTCAATGTCTTCTTGCTAAGCAACTCCAATGTAGATTTGGCGTTGTGTTTTAGGTTAATGTCTTGCTGAAATGAGAATTTGTCTCCCACTGTCTGGTGAAAAGCAGACAACCAGGTTTTTCCTATAAGATTTGGCCTGTGCTTAGCTCCATTCTGTTTATTTTTACCCAAGTCCCTGCAGCCACCACCATGCTTGAAAATATGAAGAGTAGTAATTACTGATATGTTGTTTTGGATTTGCCCCAAACATAACACGTTGTATTCCTTGGCCACATTCTTTGCAGTATTACTGTGGTGCCTTGTTGCAAACAGAATGTGTGTTTTGGAATATTTTCTTAATTTCACTTCATCATTTAGGTTAGTTTTGTAGAGTTACTACAATGTTGTTGATCCATACTCAGTTTTCTTCTATCACAGCCTTTCAACTCCATAAACGTTTCAAAATCACTATTGGCTTCATGGTGAAATCCTTGAGCGGTTTTCTTCCTCTCTGGCAACTCAGTTAGGAAGGACACCTATATCTTTGTAGTGACTGGGTGTATTGGTACATCCCCCAAAAGCCAATTAATACATTTACCATGCATAAAGGGATATTCAACATCTGCTTTTTACATATCTACCAATCAGTGTCCTTCTTTGCGAGGCATTGGAAAAGGTCTCTGCACTCTTAGAAATAAAGGTTCCTTTTAGAACCAAAAAGGGTTCTATCACTTGCATCATACAGTATATGGAACACTGAAATGTTATAAATACATGCCTTTTATAGGATTCTTGGTCCTTCTGTAGCTCAGTTGGTAGAGCATGGCGCTTGTAACGCCAGGGTAGTGGGTTTGATCCCCGGGACCACCCATACGTAGAATGTATGCACACATGACTGTAAGTCGCTTTGGATAAAAGCGTCTGCTAAATGGCATATATTATTATTATTATTATTATAAGAACTGATATAGAGTCCTGCATGGTGCCATTTATTAATTATGGCTACTACTGTTAAAATAATATTTCTAAAAGAATATCTCATTTAGACAAAAAATATTAAATAAATGGACAAAATAATACCGACATTGTTTTTAGAATTTTTTAAAATTATATGCAAACATAGTTTGGAAATATTCATGGGTGGCCAGGAATGCATCTCTTTGTTTGAAAAATGGCCCAAGTCAACTGTGGCTGACTTCTTTATAATACAATAGAAGTTAGTCCATTAGTTATAGCGAACAACAAACATGTGTCTTCTGCGCTATTCTCAACCCCCCCCCCCAAACAGCAGACCTCACACATACGTCTAAATCCAAGATGGCGTAGCAGTCAAGCAATGTTGTCTTCGTCTTGTCGTTTCCCGTGTATATATCTTTATATATCTTTTTTCTTTGCATATATTTTGTCATTTTTTCTTAACCCCAACTTCAACATACTCTCTTATAACCCGCCTCACCCAATGTGGTATGGATCTGCTATTTTCTTTACTTTAGAACCGGAACCCCCAAAAGAAGCTAGCCAGCTAACTAGCTACTAGCTAGTAGTCAGCGAGCCACTGCTAGTGGTCATCAGCTAACCTTTTGCCAGGACAACTCCTGCCAGTCTGTACAGCGTGTTTCAACCCAGAGCTTATCGGAATCCCTTTTCTCCATATCACCAGATTCCTGCCTCAAGCTCTGAACCTCTTCACCTGGATCATCGCAGCTAGCTCGCTGCTATCCGATTGGAATCTCCTGGCTAACATCTCTGTCCCGAAGCAAGCACCAATTATCCTGGAGCTAGCATATGCTAGGCCCATCTCCCGGTTAGCTGAAGAGGTTCATCAGTCATTCCTTGGGCTACAATATCTATTTTGCCAATTGGCCGGGACCCCTTTTATTGCTGATAAGGAGCCCCGCCGGTCCATCACGACTGGACTACCGATGTTTTTCAACAGGCTCCTTCGTCATGAATGCCC
Source organism: Oncorhynchus gorbuscha (assembly GCF_021184085.1). Classification (NCBI taxonomy): domain Eukaryota; kingdom Metazoa; phylum Chordata; class Actinopteri; order Salmoniformes; family Salmonidae; genus Oncorhynchus; species Oncorhynchus gorbuscha. Next base: position 59,884,316 of record NC_060173.1, read on the forward strand.
ATCTGCTAGCCTGCTATCCACGGCCCGCTAGCTGTCTAGAGCATACCGGATTGTTAGCTGAAGTGGTCCATCAGTAATTTTTTTGGGTTACTATACTTATTTTACCAATTGGCCTGGACCCTTTTACTACACGGACCCCTGCTGATCCTTCACGACTTATCTTCTGACGTAACTGCACGAGGTGGCTACAACAACAGACGTCTCCCGTCGCGACGTCCCTCTAAGGCCCTTCTGCTATCCTGCTAGTCCCGGCCAGCTAGCTGTCAGAATCGCCATGTCTCCAGCCCGTCCAGCTACACATTGGACCCTATGATCACTCGGCGACGCATGCCTCTCCCTAATATCAATGTGTCTTGTCCATTGCTGTTTTGGTTAGTGATTATTGTCTTATTTCACTGAAGAGCCTCCAGCCCTGCTCAATATGCCTTAGCTAACCATCTTGTCCCACCTCCCACACATGCGGTGACCTCACCTGGTTTAATTGGTGTCTCTAGAGACAATATCTCTCTCATAGTCACTCAATACCTAGGTTTACCTCAACTTTATTCACATCCTACCATAACATTGTCTGTACATTGTGCATTGAATCTATTCTACCACACCCAGAAACCTGCTCCTTTTACTCTCTGTTCCGAAAGTACTAGACGACCAGTTCTTATAGCACTTAGCCGTACCCTTATCCTACTCCTCCTCTGCTCCTCTGGTGATGAAGAGGTTAATCCAGGCCCTGCAGTGCCTTGCTCCACTCCCATTCCCCAGGCCCTCTCATTTGTTGACTTCTGTAACCGTAAAAGCCTTGGTTTCATGCATGTTAACATTAGAAGCCTCCTCCCTAAGTTTTTTTATTCACTGCTTTAGCACACTCTGCCAACCCGGACGTCCTAGCTGTGTCTGAAACCTGGCTTAGGGAGGCCACTAAAAACCCAGAAATTTCCATCCCTAACTATTAAATTTTCCCACAAGATAGAACTGCCAAAGGGGGCGGAGTTGCAATCTACTGCAGAGGTAGCCTGCAGAGTTCTGTCTTACTATCCAGGTCTGTACTCAAACAATTTGAGCTTTTACTTTTAAAAATCCACCTTTCCAGAAACAAGTCTCTCACCGTTGCCGCTTGCTACAGACCACCTTCTGCCACCAGCTGTGCCTTGGACACCATATGTGAATTGATTGCCTCCCATCCACCTTAAGAGCTCGAGCTGTTAGGTGACCTAAACTGGGACATGCTTAATATCCTACAATCTAAGCTTGATGCCCTCAATCTCACACAAATGATCAATGAACCTACCAGGTACAACCCCAACTCCGTAAACACAGACACCCTCATAGATATCATCCTAACCAACCTGCCCTCCAAATACACCTCTGTTGTCTTCAACCAGGATCTCAGCAATCACTGCCTCATTGCTTGTGTCCGTAATGGGTCTGCGGTCAAATGACTACCCCTCATCACGTCCCTAAAACACTTCAGTGAGCAGGCCTTTCTAATCGACCTGGCCCGGGTATCCTGGATATTGACCTCAATTCTATCAATAGAAGATGCCAGGTTATTCTTTAAAAGTGCCTTCCTCACAATCTTAAATAAGCATGCCACATTCAATGTTTTTTTGACCAGGAAAAGATATAGCCCATGGTTCACTCCAGACCTGACTGCCCTTGACCAGCACAAAAACATCCTGTGGCGTAAGACATTAGCATCAAATAGCCACCGCGATATGCAACTTTTCAGGGAAGTTAGGAAAGCAAAGGCTAGGTTTTTCAAAAAGAAATTTGCATCCTGCAGCACAAACTCCCAAAAGTTCTGGGACACTGTAAAGTCCTTGGAGAATAAGAGCACCTCCTCCCAGCTGCCCACTGCACTGAGGCTAGGAAACACTGTCATCACCGATAAATCTACGATAATCGAGAATTTCAAAAAGCATTGTTCAACGACTGGCCATGCTTTCGACCTGACCACCCCTACCCTGGTCAACAGCCCTGCACCCCCCACAGCAACTTGCACAAGCCTCCCTATTTCTCCTTTACCGAAATCCAGATAGCGGATGTTCTGAAAGAGCTGCTAAATCTGGACCCCTACAAATCAGAGGGCTAGACAATCTGGACCCTCTCTTTCTAAAATTCTCAGCTGAAGTTGTTACAACCCCTATTACTAGCCTGTTCAACCTCTCGTATCGTCTGAGTTCCCCAAAGATTGGAAAGCTGCCGCGGTCATCCTCCTCTTCGACGGGGAGACACGCTAGACGCAAACTGCTACAGACCTATATCTATCCCACCGTGCCTTTCTAAGGTCTTCGAAAGCCAAGTTAACAAAAAGATCAGACCATTTCGAATCCCACTGTACCTTCTCCGCTATGCAATCTGGTTTCCGAGCTGGCCATGGCTGCACCTCAGCCACGCTCAAGGTCGTAAATGATATCATAACCGCCATCGATAAGAGACAATACTGTGCAGCTGTATTCATCGACCTGGCCCAAGGCTTTTGACTCTGTCAATCCCCACATTCTTATCGGCAGACTCAACAGCCTTGGCTTCTCTAATGACTGCCTCGCCTGGTACTTCTCAGACAGAGTTCAGTGTGTCAAATCGGAGGGCCTGTTGCCCGGACCTCTGGCAGTCTCTATGGGGGTGCCACAGGATTCAATTCCCGGGCCGACTCTTTTCTCTGTATACATCAATGATGTCACTCTTGCTGCTGGTGATTCTCTGATCCACCTCTACGTAGACGACACCATTCTGTATACTTCTGGCGCTTCTTTGGACACTGCTAACTAACCTCCAGACGAGCTTCCATGCCATACAACTCTCCTTCCGTGGCCTCCAACTGCTCTTAAATGCAAGTAAAACTAAATGCATGCTCTTCAACCGATCGCTGCCCGCACCTGTCTGCCCGCCCAGCATCACTACTCTGGACAGTTCTGACTTAGAATATGTCAAATACCTAGGTGTCTGGTTAGACTGTAAACTCTCCTTCTAGACTCACATTAATAATCTCCAATCCAAAATGAAATCTAGAATCGGCTACCTATTTCGCAACAAAGCATCCTTCACTCATGCTGCCAAACATACCCTCGTAAAACTGAATATCCTACCAATACTTGACTTCGGCGATGTCATTTACAAAATAGCCTCCAACACTAAACTCAGAAAATTGGATGCAGATTTTCACAGTGGCGTCTGTTTTATCACCAAAGCCCACATACTACCCACCACTGCGAATGGTATGCTCTTGTTGGCTGGCCCTCGCTCCAGAAGGTATATTTCACTGGTCGCCCCCAAAGCCAATTCCTCCTTTGGCTGCCTTTCCTTCCAGTTCTCTGCTGCCAATGACTGGAACGAATTGCAAAAATCACTGAAGCTGGAGACCCATATCTTCCTCACTAATTTCAAGCACCAGCTGTCAGAGCAACTCACAGTTCACTGCACCTATACATAGCCCATCTGTAAATAGCCCATCCAACTACCTCATCCCCATACTGTTATTTTTTTTTGCTCCTTTCCACACCAGTATCTCTACTTGCAAAAAATGTACAGTTGAGATGAGCACAGGTTCAAGCTGCAGAGCAGCACCCCTGGATGGAGAGCATGTTGTGGAGTTCAGGGCCATGGTCAAGGGCCCAAAGATAGGTGAATGTTTTGAGGATGAAACCAGAGGCACTCCAGTTGTCAGATCAATTACGGCAGTTTTTCCAGCGCCCGACCTGGGATTCAGGCCACTTTTCGGCCACATGTCCAACTCCTCAGCTGCTGGGCTAACTACGGCTAGTACACATGGGTTGTATGAGACTGGTCCTAGAGAAAAAAGTTAATCTTCAGAAATTAGCACGAGTTAACTGCCAAAATGAAGACATAATTCTATGCAGACATGTAATTAGTATGATGTAGAAGAACTTACAGTACATATAGTTGTTATGAGCAGCAGCCGACAGAGAGATCCTCTGCCTCTGATAGTGCTGTGTTACTGCCAGACTGAAAAAACATATATGTAGTATTACTTTAGTGTATTGTTGCAAACAGGATGCATGTTTTGTAATATTTTTATTCTGTGCAGGCTTCCTTTTCACTCTGTCAATTAGGTTAGTATTGTGGAGTAACTACAATGTTGTTGATCCATCCTCAGTTTTGTCCTATCACAGCCATGAAACTATATAACTGTTTTAAAGTCACCATTGGACAGATTGGCAAAATCGCTGAGCGGTTTTCTTCCTCTCCGGCAACTGCGTAAGGAAGGACGCCTGTATCTTTGTAGTTACTGGGTGTATTGATGCACCATCCAAAGTGTAATTAATAACTTCACCATGATCAAACGAATATTCATTGTCTGCTTTTTATTTTAACCCATCTACCAACAGGTGCCCTTCTTTGCGAGGCATTGGAAAACCTCCCTGGTCTTTGTGGTTGAATCTGAGTTTGAAATTCACTGCTCGACTGAGGGATCTTACGGATAATTGTATGTGTGGGTACAGAGATGAGGTCGTTCAAAAATGATGTTAAACACTATTATTGCACACAGAGTGAGTCCATGTACCTTATTATGGGACGATTATGTTAAATTTTTATTCCTGAACTGATTTAGGCTTGCCAAAACAAACGACTTGAATACTTATTGGCTCAAAACATTTAAGCTTTTCATTTTCATAATATGATTGAGGTGACTAGGATCGCTTTAGAATCACATTTTGAAGAAAAAAAATATTAGTGGGGTGCCGGCATGCAAGCTTGGGAACAGTCTGTATAGAGAAGGGAGAAAGAAGGAACAGGAAAATGTGGGGTTTTTCATTAAATAAAAGTGTGTATTTGTCCAAATTAATTGGATCTTAATCAGTTTTCTGTAGCTTTTTGTTGTGGACTACACATTCTAGATGTTAGTGGTGTGTTAATATTGATGTTTAGAATATAAAACTGTTTCAAAGTCCTTTAAAACCCTTTTACAAACAGACATCAGCCCTAAGCTGGCTCAGACTCAGACTGTTCTTTGAGAGAATATGTAAGATTGGAAAGTACTGTGCTCACTTGGGCAGGCTAGGTTCAGGCTCTGCGTAAGTCCACAATGGCACAGACAATGCCTATAAGGAGGAAGCCAACCAACTGCAGTCACTATGATCCCCTTCTCTGGATGATCTCCTCCAATCAGCATTGGAAGTCACGTTACTATGACAAGTATAATAATGGAAGAACAAAATCATACATACCATTTAATAAGCTCTTGTCACTTACATGTTTGGTAAATTTGGTGGTTCCATAGAGGGTAAATAATCACATCTGTCTCCCTACCTAACTAAGGTGTGCGTGTTTGTGTTTAATATAATTGTCACGGTTTTCATATGGTGAAGGAGAGTCGGACCAAACTGCAGCGTGTCGATTGCGATCCATGTTTATTTAAACAACGTAAACACGAATAAACACAAACACTACAAAACAATAAACGAAATGAAAACAGCCTATACTTGTGTCAACTAACACAGCACAAGACATCAAGACACTCAGGACAATCACCCACAATACAACCAAAGAATATGGCTGCCTAAATATGGTTCCCAATCAGAGACAACGATAAACACCTGCCTCTGATTGAGAACCACTTCAGACAGCCATAGACTCTCCTAGAACACCCCACTAAGCTACAATCCCACTAAGCTACACACCACATACAAAAACCCATGTCACACCCTGGCCTGACCAAATACATGAAGAAAAACACAAAATACTTCGACCAGGGCGTGACAATAATGGTGTTTTAATTGTGTTTATGCAGGTTATTTTCATATTCATGGACTTTATTTGAGGTGGAATTTGTTTGTGAAGTTGTAGTTTTGAATATACAAAACATGGTTGCTGTAGTTGAGATGGGAAAAAACATATGCGCACATACCCGGCATGCAAAACAAATGTAATTTAAATATTGGTTGAACTTAGGTTAAGGTAAGATTCAGGGTTAAGGGTTTGGGTAAGTGTTAGATCTAGTTGTTTCTCTGACCGGGTGTGTCCTTATAGTCTGTCCCTGTTGAGACATATTGCTTCATGTTGTTTAGACAGGAGTGGAGATAAGGCAAAATAAAGTCAAAATATAGATTTTTTTATTCTAAATGTTTTTTTCTATACAACTGATCCTTGACCTCTTCGACCTCGGTTATTGTCTGCATGTAGTGTAGAGTGCCACCTAGTTATGAAAATGCCCCATAAGGTGGAATGTTTAATACTCAATCAAGCCGGTCATGTTAGTCAAATTTACAACATAAAACAGGAACAGGAATTTAGCGGCAACATCATTGGGGAGAACGGGCTCATGGTAATGACGGGATGGGAATGAGTGGAATGGTATCAAATACATCACATGGTTTCCAGGTGTTTGATGCCATTCCATTTGCTCTGATACGGACATTATTACGAGCCATTCTCCCCTCAGCAGCCTCCTGTGAAAACAGGGTATTAAGCTGATCTGCTTAATATTCCTATTATCAGTTTTTTATTAGATAGAAATAATGGAGAGAGATAGAAAACTAAGGAGCAGAGGGTATGTCAGCAGGTCATGAGCCGGATTCAAACCCATGCCGACATGGGCATATGTGTGCATTGTAGACTATGATGCTACACCACTGGACCACAATTAAAGCTGCAATTTGTAACTTTTTGGGCAACCAGACCAAATTCACATTTGTATTCTTCCAGTTCTTAAGTTTCGTTTTTTTACACCAGTGTCCAACAGCTGAAAATGCAATATTTTTGGTTATGGAAAAGATATTTCACAGCGGTTTAGATACAATAATTCTCTCCACAAAAACTGGTTGTTTTGTCACATAAACTGAAATTAGGTAAAGTATTATAATTTTAGCAACCAGGAAATGGCTATATTAGGAAGGTATCCTTGATGTTTTGTACACTCAGGGTGTATTATTTATTAGTGTGGTGTTCAGGGATGGCGGCTAGGACACAATGCTCAGACGATTGGTAGTGTTCCTCAGAGCATTTATTTTTTTCTACTTTGACAAGCATTCACATATTCTGCACTCTGGCAACAAATGTTTAGCTCTGAACACATTTTTTATTTTACTAAGTGAAATAGATGAACAAGTATGAAATAGTCCATAGTCTTATATCTATTTCAATAAATAATTTAATAAAAAAATCAATTAAAGCTATTTGTACAACAACTAACAAGTTACTCGTTTCCTTCAAAAACAGTTATGATAATCAAATCCCAAACAACTTTTGAAATAGTCTATAGACACATGTATTCCCAGAAGAAAGTGAGTTTTAATACCATTTCCCATAATCAACCACAGGTGCCTCAGGCTCTAACTATTTCCTTGTAAGAAGTGTATTTGTCACAGTGTATACCTTCCAGTGTGTGAAAACATTTGTAGATACAAGCAAATAACATTTCCAGATATTGGAAGATACAAAGCAACTACTCTAGACTGTTTGGCTGGATGCATAGGCAACAGAGACAGTAGAAATAATCTCAGGTCACTTCCCATCTATGGACATCAGAAATGACAAAAACCAAGGATTATTCATCAAAAGGCTAAGTTACGCCATATACAGTGGGGCAAAAAAAAGTATTTAGTCAGCCACCAATTGTAATTTTCATCATAAGGTACACTTCAACTATGACAGCCAAATGAGAAAAAAATAATCCAGAAAATCACATTGTAGGATTTTTAATGAATTTATTTCAATTTTTTTTACTTAAAACTTTTTTTTCTTAAAACTTCTTAAAGCATTGTTGATTAAGGGCTTGTAAGTAAGCATTTCACTGTAAGCATCTACACCTGTTGTATTTGGCGCATGTGACAAATAACATTTGATTTGAAGAAAGCAAGTGAAAAATTATAATTTCAAGTATTAAGTGTTCCGGGTAAGATGATTTGAACCTTTTGCCTTTCCATAGTAAAACACACACTAGACAGGTGGAGAAAAAAACACATGTACAAAAAAAATGACATTTAACACTTGAAAAAAGCAAGTGAAAAATGAAAATTAGAAGTGTTAAGATATCCCCAACCTCTGGGACCTCATTTATAAATGTTGCGTAGGCATAAAAGGCAGCGTACGCCACTTTCTAAACATATTTTGGGATTTATAATTTTAAAAAACTTGACGGGAGAATGTGCGGTCCTCCACAGACACTGTCAAGGATGAAACTCTAGAAACTATTTGAAATTGATATCATTGTGTAAAATACATAGAAATATTACCTCTCACATATTATATATGACGAGTTCCCTGGAGTGCACACAAAACAACATTTAGGATAATAAATAAATGGAGAAATCTGTTCTTGCAAAAGAACCCCTCAAATATGTTGTACAGTTTAATCGGGAATCATATTTATTTGGTTCTGTAATTAAACAATACTTGCATGAAATTTAATAAGGTGAACAGTAGGACAAATTACATTTACATTTCATATGCTATCACATGTTCTTTGCGCAGAATGTCAGTGTGATAATGACCCTGTCATGGTCAATGTTACGCAACTGGGTAGCTTTGACAATCAAACGGGTGGGTATAAAAAGGCGTAATGAGCACAATGGCTGCTTTGGCGAATGGGAGAATTCGGAGAGAGAGAATTTTCAGAGACAAGCAAGATTTACTGGCAGATGATGTGCTGCTTATGAGCCGGTTCCAATTACCAAGAGCTGTTCTCTTGGATCTCTGTGCTGTAGTGGGACCAGCTTTACAGAGAAACAACCTCAGAAATCAAGCCGTGTCTGTCCCACTTCAAATCCTGACAACCCTCAGATCTCTGTCAACAGGCAGTGTTACATAAACCTCTTGGGAGGGAATGCAACACCCTGCTACACTCAACTCCCTGTGGAGTGAAAGAGGTACACGACTGTACAGTAGGTGTGGGTAAAGATGAAAGAGGCAGAGAATATTACCATTTACCAGGGAATTTATTTCATTCACATGGTCATTTGGGGAAAAGGGGCTGGACAGAACCAAAGTAAAAGTTAAAGAGTTCCCCCTCCTACCTTACCTGCCTACCCACTACTTGCCTACATTAACACCACCTGGCACGCTAACAAAAATACAGGTGGAGGGAGGGGGGTATTACCTAGTGTGCATGGGCAGAGTACATACTACGGGTATATGTGTGCCCACAGGCCTCTTGCCTAAGCACTCCCAAGGTGCCTTCCCCTTCCTCCCTGGTTACAAATTAAACAGAATAATACAAACTTTAAGTGAAGAAGTTCTATAATCACAAACACAGTCCTTCTGGCATACACATACCTCAGCATGACCGGCTACAAAATACTTTACAAACTGTCTCTGAGCAACAACCAACACAGGACATCAAAGAAGCTCTCTCTCCTAACAAAGGAACACTGGCTTTTATCCAGCTGCAGAAGGAGTTTGTACTTGCCGACAGCTGTATCCCCTAACGAGAGGGCGGGATCAGAGCTCCAAACTGCAATGGGGCCGACCAATCAGCTGCTTGGGGGATTCAGGAAGCCATTTCCTGAAATACACACATACATTTATACAAACCCACAACACAGAAACTGGGGAACGTAACAGGCACTTTTCAAAGGGAATTGGCTAACAGGTCAGGAATCTCTCAGACAACCTTTATGCCAGACGTGTTAGGAGGTTATAATTTAATTGATGTACCTCTACATAAAGTTTCCTTACGCGGTGGGCGAACAGGCAAATAAAAAAGTGCAATTTGCATTAATGTCTGGTTTCCCAAATGTAATTGGTGCTATTGACTGCACTCATGTTGCTATACAGGCACAGAGTGAGAATGAATTTGCTTTCAATAATCGAAAACATTACCATTCCACTAATGTCCAAATCATATGTGATCTGGACATGGTACTGACTAATATAGTGGCTCGGTGGCCTGGGTCAACCCATGACTCATTCATATGGAGCAACAGCAGTGTTGGGCGCAGACTTGAGGCCGGAGCTGTGCGTGTTGGCTGGCTTCTAGGTACAGATGATTAATGTAGAAATTCTAAATCAATTGCAATTTTTCTCTACGGCAGTGCCTAAACCCATTCACTAACCTTGCAGGCGACAGTGGATATCCCCTCAAGTGGTGGCTGCTCACCCTTTTCGCCAACCCACAGAGCACAGAGGAGAGGAACTACAACGTGCGCCATTGCCAAGGTACGCACTGTTGTGGAGCGAGCTTTTGAAGGGCAGATGGTGCTGCCTCAATTCCTCAGGTGGAAACCTTTTTATACAAGCCTGAAAAGGTCTGGGACATTGTGAGGGAGTGTGCCGTGTTACACAATGTGGCACAGCTAAGGAATGTGGCTTTACCCCCTGACGCTGTTGGTTGTGTAGAATTGCATTGGGGGCATAGTTATCTCACTGTACAGCCTTACCTATGAATTGTGGATCAATGACATGGGGTCATTTGGATCCAAGATGGTGTAGCAGTAGGACTTGTGTATTTGTCTTATCCCGTGTCTTATCCCGTGTAAATAGATGGTCTATTTCATATATATCATAATCTCACTTTCTATGTACGAACTAAATATACTTTCCTGCAACCCAGCTCACCCAATGTGGTACGGATCTGCTACTTTTATTCCATTATTTCATTACAACTGGAACTTCCATCAGGAGCTAGTCAGCTAACTAGCTACTAGTCTTTGTTAGCCACGGCTAGTGGTCTTCACCTCTTTCTCGATCACCAACCAGCCTTAGATCGGACAACACCTGACAGTCTGCACAGCGCGATATCAACCCAGAGAATATCGGATTGCTTCTCTCTACCATATCACCGGATTCCTGCAACTCTGGATCATTACACCAGATCATCGCAGCTAGCTAACTGCAAACAAGTGGCTACTGTTAGCTAACACCTCTGTCCCGAAGCAAGCACCAGCTAGCCTTGAGCTAGCGTTGAGCTAGGCCCATATACCAGCTAATTCTAGGGCTACAATACCTCCTTTGCCAATTGGCCTGGACCCTTTGTCGACACGGAGCCCCGCCGATCCATCATGACTGGACTGCCGACATGATCGCCCGATGTGGTCTCAACAGGTTATTCGGTTACGATGTCGCCGAAGAACCATCTACTAACCCCGGCCCGCTAGCTATTCTGAATGCTGTGTCCCCTGCTCGCCTAGCGTAGTAGTGACTACTGAACGGCATCCTGTCTCACCTATTGCTGCTCTTTTGACCCTATGATCACTCGGCTACACAGCTGATGCCCCCTGGACTGTTTCAATAACAGGGTACCTCATTTTGTTTACATGTCGGCCCCAGCCTAGAACTCAGGTCCTGTATGTACCTCACTGACCCGCTCTGCCCATTCATCACCATTTACCCGTTGTTGTCTTAGCTCTCCTGATCAACACCTGTGATTGCTTTATGCTTCTCTCTAATGTCAATATGCCTTGTCGACTGCTGTCTTGGCTAATTCTTATTGTTTTATTTCACTGTAGAGCCCTCAGTCCCGCTCAAAATGCCTTAGATAGCTCTTTTGTCCCACCACACACACATGCGGAGACCTCGCCTGGCTTAACTGGTGCCTCCAAAGACGAAACCTCTCCCATCATAACTCAACGCTTAGGTTTACCTCCACTGTACTCACATCCTACCATACCATTGTCTTTACATTATGCCCTGAATCTATTCTACCGTGCCCAAACATCTGCTCCTTTAATTCTCAGTCCCCAACGCACTAGACCAGTTCTTATAGCCCTTAGCTGTACCCTTATCCTACTCCTCCTCTGTTCCTCTGGTGATGTTGAGGTTAACCCAGGCTCTGTAGCCCTCAGTTCCACTCCTATTCCCAAGGTGCTATCATTTGTTGACTTCTGTAATCGTAAAAGCCTTGGTTTCATGCATGTTAACATCAGAAGCCTCCTCCCTAAGTTTGTTTTATTCACTGCTTTGGCACACTCCACCAACCCTGATGTCCTAGCATGTCTGAATCCTGGCTTAGGAAGGCCACCAAAACTTCTGCAATTTCCATCCGAAACGACAACATTTTCCACCAAGGTAGAACTGCCAAAGGGGGCGGAGTTGCAATCTACTGCAGAGATGGCCTGCAGAGTTTTGTCATGCTATCCAGGTCTGTGCCCAAACAATTCGAGCTTCAACTTCTAAAAATCCCGTCTCTTACCATTGCCGCTTGTTATAGACCCCCCTCACCCCCCAGCTGTGCCCTGGACACCATATGTGAATTAATTGCCCCCATTTATCTTCAGAATTTGTACTGTTAGGTGACCTAAACTGGGATATGCTTAACGCCCCGGCTGTCCTGCAATCTAAGCTAGATGCTTTCAATCTCACACAAATTATCAAGGATAATTACCAGGCACAGCCCTAAATTTGAAAACACGGGCACCCTCATAGATATCATCCTGACCAACCTGCCCTCTAAATACCAGGATCTCAGCGATCACTGCCTCATTGCCTGCGTCCGTAATGGGTCTGCGGTCAAATGACCACCCCTCATCACAGTCAAACGCTCCCCTAAAACACTTCAGCGAGCAGGCCTTTCTAATTGACCTGGCCCGGGTATCCTGGAAGGATATTGACCTCATTCTCTCAGTAGAGGATGCCTGGTTATTCTTTAAAAGTGCTTTGATCACCATCTTAAATAAGCATGCCCCATTCAAAAAATGTAGAACTGAGAACAGATAGAACTGAGAACAGGTTCACTCCAGACTTGACTGCCCTTGACCAGCACAAAAACATCCTGTGGCGTACTGCATTAGCATCGAATAGCCACCGTGATATGCAACTTTTCAGGGAAGTCAGGAACCAATATACACAGGCAGTTAAGAAAGCAATGGCTAGCTTTTTCAAACAGAAATTTGCACCCTGTGGCACAAACTCCAAAAAGTTCTGGGACACTGTAAAGTCCATGGAGAATAAGAGCACCTCTCCCAGCTGCCCACTGCACTGTGGCTAGGAAACACTGTCACCACCGATAAATCTACGATAATCGCAAATATTTCTACAGCTGGCCATGTTTTCCACTTGGCTACCCCTACCCCGGTCAACAGCTCTGCACCCCCCATAGCAACTTGCCCAAGCCTCCCCCATTTCTCTTTCACCCAAATCCAGATAGGTGATGTTCTGAAAGACCTACTAAATCTGGACCCCTACAAATCAGCAGGGCTAGACAATCTGGACCCTCTCTTTCTAAAATGATCCGCCGCAATTGTTGCAACCCCTATTACTAGCCTGTTCAATCTCTCTTTAGTATTGCCTGAGATTTCTAAGGTCTTCGAAAGCCAAGTTAACAAACAGATCACCGACCATTTCGAATCCCACCGCACTTTCTCCGCTATGCAAGCATTTTTCCGAGCTGGTCACGGGTGCACCTCAGCCACGCTCAAGGTCCTAAATGATATCATAACCGCCATCGATAAGACACAATACTGTGCAGCCGTCTTCATCGACCTGACCAAGGCTTTCGACTCTGTCAATCACCGCATTCTTATTGGCAGACTCAACATCCTTGGATTCTCAAATGACTGCCTCGCCTGGTTCACCAACTACTACTCAGAGTTCAGTGTGTCAAATCGGAGGGCCTGTTGTCCAGAACTCTGGCAGTCTCTATGGGGTGCCACAGGGTTAAATTCTCGGGCCGACTTTTCTCTGTATACATCAATGATGTCGTTCTTGCTGCTGGTGATTCTCTGATCTATGCAGATGACACCATTCAGTATACTTCTGGCCCTTCTTTGGACATTGTGGTAACAAACCTCCAGATAAACTCCAATGCCATACAACACTCCTTCCGTGGCCTCCAACTGCTCTTAAATGCAAGTAAAACTAAATGCATGCTCTTCAACCGAGCGCTGCCCGCACACGCCCACCCGTCCAGCATCACTACTCTGGTCGGTTCTGACTTGTTGACAACTACAAATACCTAGGTGTCTGGTTAGACTGTAAACTCTCCTTCTAGACTCACATTAATCCTCTCCAATCCAAAATGAAATCTAGAATTGGCTTCCTATTTCACAACAAAGCATCCTTCACTCATGCTGCCAGACATACCCTCGTAAAGCTGACTATCTTACCGATCTTTGACTTCGGCGATGTCATTTACAAAATAGCCTCCAACACTCTGCTCAGCAAATTGGATGTAGTCTATCACAGTGCCATCCATTTTATCACCAAAGCCCCAAATACTACCCACCACTATGACCTGTATGCTCTCGTTGGCTGGCCCTCACTTCCTATTCGTCGCCAAATCCACTGGCTCCAGGTCATCTATAAGTCTTTGCTAGGTAAATCCCCACCTTATCTCAGCTCACTGTTCACCATAGCAGCACCCACCCATAGCACGTGCTCCAGCAGGTAGATTTCACTGGTCATCCCCAAAGCCAACACTTCCTTTGGCTGCCTTTCCTTCCAGTTCTCTGCTGCAAATGACTGGAACAAATTGCAAAAATCACTGAAGCTGGAGTCTTATATCTCCCTCACTAACTGTAAGCATCAGAGCAGCTTATCGATCATTGCACTTGTACACCACCCATCTGTAAATAGCGCACCCAACTACCTCATCCCATATTGTTAATAATGTTTTGCTCCTTTGCACCCCAGTATCTTTACTTGCACATTCATCTTCTGCACATCTATTACTCCAGTGTTTAATTGGTAAATTGTATTTATTTCACCACTATGGCCTATTTATTGCCTTACCTCCCTAATCTTACTAGATTTGCACACACTGTACATGGATTTTTCTATTGTGTTATTGACTGTAAATTTGGTTATCCCATGTGTAACTCTGTGTTGTTTGTCGCACTGCTTTGCTTTATCTTGGCCAGGTCACAGTTGTAAATGAGAACTTGTTTTCAACTGGCCTACCAGGTTAAATAAAGGTGATTTAAAAAATATATATAATAATAAATTCAGAGAACATTAGCGTCATAGCTTTTATTGCGGGACTCTGAAACTAGGGATGCACAAATTATCAGTGAAGATATTGGAATCGGACGATATTAGCTAAAAATGCCAACATCGACATCGGTCTGATGTCTAGTTTAACGCTGATGTGCAAAACTGATGTCAAAGCTTACGTACATATCTATATAACGTAGGTACATGACGTAATGATGCCACGTAAAATGTTGCGCTACACGTGCAACATTCCTAACCTAGCCCACAATGTCTGCTGTGTGGATCGAGCAGTCAACAAGTCAAGCAGTCATTTGAAAGAGTAAGACCATTTCAGCGAGACAACTCAAAGGCGGAATCCATTATTATGGATATTATTATATATATTATTATCGCCAAGATAATGGAATTCATTGCCCTTGACAATCAACCATTCTCTGTGGTGGGTGACGTTGGCTTTTGCCGACTGGTCGAGCACTTGTACACACTACCAAGTGTGCTATTTTTCAGATGTTGCCCTACCGGAGTTACACAGTAATAGCGCCACTGCTATTAGCTTCACGACTGACATTTGGACCAGTGATATCAGCCCCATGAGCATGATGAGTCTGACAGCACAGTGGGTCGTCGAGGATTTCGCACTGAGGAAAGTCGTATTTCCTGCTCATGAATGTGCTGGTTGTCATATTGCTGCTGCAATTTCAATGGCATCTGAGAACATGTTTGAAACTTGGAAACATGAACACACTTTCTAGCTCCATTCGAACAACTGACTCGAGAAATAAGCTCATCAACTGCACCTGCAGCAGACGTGATACCCTCTGTCATGGCATTGAAACGCCTGCTCAACAGGCATTCTCTCTTTACTGTGTCGCACCGCTACTTCCATGCAGGCAAGAAATAGGTTTTACGTGAAACATTACATACACAGCTGGACAAGATGGAAATGGACACAGTGACAGTGCGCACCGAGGAAGAGAGGCAACAAACGTAAATGCCAAAAAAATAACTTTTTGTTCATTGTGGTGTGTGTGTAACCTTTTATTTATCTGGGCAAGTCAGTTAAGAACAAATTGTTATTTACAATGACGGCCTACACCGGCCAAACCCTGAGGACGCTGGGACAATTGTGTGCCGCCCTATGGGACTCCCAATCACGGATGGATGTGATACAGCCTGGATTCGAACCAGGGACTGTAGTGATGCCTCGTGCTAGGAGATGCAGTGCCTTAGACCGCTGCGTCCGTGTGTGTGTTAACTATTTAACTGTACTGGCATGCTTAAAAGGCGGCAAAAATGTTCAATGTCGGTTATCGGTATCTATTTTATTTGCAAGGAAAATATTGGATATTGGTATCGGTGCATCACTATCTGAAAACACTGTGAATTGAGCCATATTTATTGTACCAGTCAACCTACTATGTGTATTGAACACTATTGCAGCAGGAAAACAATACAACCTGGATGTTTTGGAGCCTGCTAACTCTGAGGAGGACTTTGCTAAAAAAGCTCTTGGATACTGAGTAGAATGATACCCCATTTCATTGATCCCCAATAGTTAGGTAAGGCTGTACAGTGAAATATAAATGTCAATATGCACAATAGGCTGACTGGGGAGGTGATTTCCCACAGCCAAAGTCCCTCAATAAGAGCTACTGTGACACTAATATTTGCATAAACTCTTCCCAGTTGTGTTCTGTGGGACTAGACTCGTACTCCGTTTCATTGCTCCACATTCCAACACTCCAACCTTGTTTGAGATTGTCTAGTCTAAATATGTATGTATGTAACCTTCTGCATTACTTTCAAAGAGGGACTTTTATTTTGACAACACATAACCTGTCTGGTCAAGCAATACTGGTAAGGAAGTTTATAGCAATAGTTTTGGGCAACAGGGTTAAGTAGCTGGCTAGCTTGTCATTTTAATATTTCAAAACAATCTTGTTTTGCACACTTTGTACAAAATAATACAATGCAGTACTACAGGATATTTCTTAACGTAGCTCTTTATTAGCTAGCTATAACTGACATGTTCATGTATCGCCAACCAGGATCAAACTACCCATGACCTAACCATTTGGGTGGTCTTAACCAATCATAGCACAGTATGATATGGTGGTAAAATGCATCCAATTACAATTCAGTATGTTTACACATGAATATTACAGAGAACAACAAGTTGCTACCTAGCTAATACTTACTCACAAGGATTCCTAAACCATTGCTAAGAATATTGAAAATGACTGCAGTTTCTACTGGTAATTTTTTTTCAGGCTGGTTGCATTGGTGCTAGCTAGGTACCACGCTAAAGCTAGCTAGCTACCACAGAAGTTGGTAATAACATCTGTATCAAAGATATTTGCAAACATTTTTGATCTTGGTCTAATTTCAAATGCTCGCATAGACGTGTTCTCATTTGGTCAAACAATAATGCCTTATTACCAATGCAGTTCTGTACAGCTTTGACAATAACATGAAAGGGGGATACCTAGTCAGATGTACAACTGAGTACCTTCAACTGAAATATATATTTTGCATTTAACCCAACCTCTGAATCAGAGAGGTGCGTGGTTGCCTTAATCAACATCCACGTCTTCAGCACGCAGGGAACAGTGGGTTAAGTTTCTTGCTCAGGGGCAGAACAACACATTTTTACATTGTCAGCTCGGGGATTTGATATAGCAACCTTTCAGTTACTTGCCCAAAGCTCTAACCACTAGGCTACCTGGTGGCGCTTGGTTTGTGTTTGCAAATTCGGCACACACAACATTCTGTAATTAAAATGGTGTTATTTGACCGTCAAATTATGTTATTTGATGTGTATCTTTTTGGACAAGCAAAGACCCAAATGGCGTTCCATATGCAAAAACCCAAACGGCGTTCCATACGCAAAGACCCAAACGGTGTTCGATTAAATTCCCAACCAACACTGCTCCCGGTACATGCCCTCTATTCATTTGAATGTTGTCATTTCGCCAAAGGTCCAATATTCTAGAACACCGCTGAGTACATATTACACGTTTTGGACTACAATAGACGCTTAACTCGGCACGTTCTCCGGTTTGTAAAGATGTACACATATACTAAAACCCAACCTGAATTGCCACACTGTCTGCTGAAAGTAGCTCCCAAAAGTAATTATTGGGCGAGTGTGGATATTGAAGTGCTAGAAAGTGAATCATCAATGTTATAAATTACGGTTAAACTGTCAACGTCTAGTGAATCTCTGTTTTCATTTCAACAATTTACTATCCGTGATGTGCTAGATGCCTTGCTTAAGATTGATGTGAAGGAAAAAAATCCACTGGGGCTCATATGGTTGATCCATTTCTGCTGCGGCTCTCTGATGGTGTCCGCATTGATCATGTCCCTGCTTACAAATATCTGGGCATCTGGATAGATGAAAAGCTGTCTTTTAAAACCATATTGAGGAATTAATTAAGAAGCTGAGAATAAAAATGGGCTTCTTTTATAGAAATAGGTCCTGCCTCTTGCCAAATAGTAGAAAGCAGATTTATTTAGTTGACGTTCCTATCAGTCCTAGACTTTGGTGACATGATCACAGCTGCAACTTCATTAAAGCCGTTAGATGCAGTTCATCATGGTGTACTGCACTATATTATAATAATATTACTGGCGCCAATTGTAGTACTCATCACTGCATTCTCTACCAGAAAGTTGGTTGGCCCTCATTGATGTCACATAGGTTGATACATTGCTATGTTTTAATTTATAAAGCCATTTTACAAAAAGTCCCACTGTACCTAATATCTTTACTTAACTTTAGACATGAGTTACCACACCCGGTCCCAGGGATGGTGACCTCTGGAAATTCCTTTGTCCTCTACTGAGTGAGGTAAATCAGCTTTTAGTTTTCTTGCACCTTATTTGTGGAACTATCTTGAACGTGTTCTTAAATGTCATGTTCCGGTGCCTCTAGGGCAATTCAGAAAGATGATTGAGGACCTGAGTGATGAATATGTTTGTTTTTTATGACCGTGTTTTTCTCTCTGCTTGTATTTTGTATTTATATTGATGTGTGTATTTTCTGTAATTTAAGTAAATCAGGGCTCATCTGTAAAAGAGACCTTGGTCTCAGTATGACTCCCTGATTAAAAAGGTCAAAAAAACAAGAACAAACGTGTTGAAATCAACTTGGCTAGATAACTTCAAGTCTGGTTGTGCATGTGGCAAAGGCATGAGTACTGCCTGTTTGTTTACTCCAGTTGCTAGGCAACCCAACTCACCTGGATGAGTGGGAGTACAGCTACAATCAGAAGGGACTTTTTCGTACCAGGTTAGGATCATTTATACAGCAGGTTAGGTTAATTAAAGTGGCAGGTTATGAGACTTAGGTTAGGAAAAGGATTAAGCTTAAATCATAGTCCGTAGACACGGAGACAGAATAGTCCACCATCCCATTGCTACCGTGATAGGCCTAAGAAGACACAGTGGCAGAATAAATTCAACCACACCTTTGTCTCATCACAAAACCGGAGAGCAACATCTGTCCAGTGAAGTCCACAAAGCATTTTGCCTGTAAGAAACAGTTACATGACCTACAGCATGGTTAAGCAAGTTAATGTTTCCAACATTTTCGGACTACTAAACAACTATTGATTTAGAACACCGGAGATTTATCACAATTTGCAAAGAAAACAGGAGCTGCCTCCACTATTCCAGCACCATTTCAAATTAAAATGTCAAAATAATCAAATCACATATTGCTTAGAGTAATAAAGTGACAACTAAAAGATACAGGAAAAAAATGTTGTCCAATCAACATAAGCGAAATCTGATATGGCTTGTCCATGGTTGTGATTTGTGTGTGTGTGCAAGTAGAAAAAAAAACATTTTGATTCACCCTACTTTTAGAGAAACGCCAATGACTTTCATGTTGCCAAAACGGTCTATGACTCTGTCATACAGTACATGCTTTTAGTTTTTGTTGTCCTAGGCTACCTGGCTAAAATACTTGCTCGCTAGCTTAACTTATTTTCATAGGCAACAATGTGCCAGTCCAGCTAGTTAACATTAGCCTACTACATCTATAGTAGCTGCATATTTTACTTCCATCCTCTCAGGCCAGGGGCACAATGTATGAATTTATGGTTGGATCAGAATAGTCGTTGTAATCGTTGGCCAGTATGGAGGATTAAGTAAAACCACAAGTCCAAATCCCTATCTCCATCCATGGCTAATTTAGAAATGTAATGATTTTAGCTAGCTAGCTAGCCACCGAAGCACAACAAGATGCAAAAATTCAAAGATTTTCTGTAAATGGCGATCTGTTTTTGATGTGGTGTGAAGTTAAATCCAAACTGGCTTCCTATGACTTCTGTTCCACAAGGCAACCAAAAAGAAGGCACTGGCTGTCGTTTGCGAACCCTCCCACCCTCTACACCAGGGGTGTCAAACTCATTTCGCATCGTGGGCCACATACGGCCTAGGGAGATGTCAAGTGGGCCGGACCATTAAAATTATACCATACTCTGCTATAAATAACCAAAATATCATGTCTTTCCTTTGTTTTGGTGTAAAGAAGCACAAGAACATTAGGAAAATATTGAAATTTAATGAACTATCCTTTTACAAAACATTTCATGAAACACCTCATATTTCCTTAGACAAATGTGCAATTGACTTTTATCATTCACAAATATGCATTGCAACTGATCCCACCGATTGTACAAAGGCACAAAACTTTAATTGGTACTGAAAAATATAGTAATGCACTTTAAGATTAAATGAGACTTTTAAAGAAAGGAATTTTTAAACCACTTACACATACGCATATAAAATCTAAATGTAATCCCTGCGTACACCTTACAAACTAAGGAGAGTGATTTTAAATGTGTAATGAAGAAAGTGTTGCCTGTCCTGTAAATCTGTAAACTTCATACATGAAACATACATACACATACAATACATACTGAAAATTTATGGAGTTGTATGAACAGTAGAATTCCATCACACAACTTTTGTTTTGAAGCTGCTGACTAACATTAAAGTGCACATTTTTTAAATCACCACAGTAAGGATTCATCTTCACAGAGCTGTATTCTTTCAATGCAAACAGTATCTAAGGCAGCATTTTAAAGGTGTTAGTCTAGTCTGGACTTGTATTTGTACCTGAAACTTGGCATCTTTTGGCCTGTACAAGTGCATCAACACCAGGTGTCATGTCCTGACTAGCTGTCACTTTCAGAATGTCATTTAAGTGCTTGTTTGTGAGCCTTGAACGCATTTTTGTTTTATTGATATTCATCACTGAGAAAATTTGGTCACAAAGGTAGGTTGTCCCAAACATGCACAAAATTTTAGCAGCCAGGGCTGTTAATTTGGGGTACCCTGGTAGTAGATACTGATAAAATCTGTCCAGACCTACAGAGGCAAATTTGCCCTTCAAATCTGCATCACACTGCAAATCAATTATCTCTAGCTGAATTTCGACCGGCAGATCAGAAGCTTTAACTGTGAAAGGTGAGCGAAAAACTGAAAATTCTGTCTCAAGTTCACCAAATACCTGAAAACGTTTCTCAAACTCCCGCAGTAGTCCTGCAATTTTGTCTTTGTACCGTTTCATGTCCGCATCAGGTCTGGTCACACACACATCTCTCAGACAGGGGAAATGAGCAGGGTTGCCATTTGCCAGTTGCATCTCCCACAAAGTCAGCTTCAACTTAAATGCATGTATGTTGTCAGAAAACTGTGTGACAACTTTTTGCAGCCTTGCAACATTTTGTTCAGATTGTTCAAGTGTTCAGTAATATCAACCAAGAATGCAAGGTCCCGTAGCCATTCCTGAGATTGTAATTCCAACACCGGTTTTCCTTTTTCTCCATGAACTGTCCGATTTCCTCTCGTAGATCAAAGAAATGCCTCAGCACAGCGCCTCGGCTTAACCATCTCACTTCAGTGTGGTATGGCAGGCTGTGGGTAATGTTGCTGTCGCTGAGAAGTTTGTCAAACTGACGATGGTTCAGACCTCTGGACCGGATGAAATTTACAGTGCGAACAACCACCTCCATGACGTGGTCCATTTTCAGCGACTTGCAACACAATGCCTCCTGGTGCAAAATACAGTGAAATGTCCAGAAACGATCTCCTCCATTAAGGGCTTGTACTTTGTCTTTGAACTTTGTCGCGACACCTGCTTTCTTTCCGACCATGTATTCCTCGTCAGGCTAATATTGGCAAAAGCTTGTCGCTTCTCGGGACATACAAGTTCAGCCGCCTTCATCATGCATCGTTTAACAAAGTCACCGTCGGAATACGGCTTCGATGCTAATGCTATTTCGCTAGCAATTAGGTAGCTGGCTTTTACCGCTGCTTCACTGACTTCTCGGCTCTGGATGAAAGTTGACTGCTGTTTCCTCAGACCCGCCAGCAATTCGTTAATCTTATCTCTTCTCAGTTGTCCTTGCAAGCCGTCATATTTTTCGCTGTGATGAGTCTCGTAGTGGAGTCGAATATTATATTCCTTCAATACCGAAACTTGTTGCAAACACACCAAGCACAAAGGTTTTCCGTGCATCTCTGTAAATAAATAGGACGTGGTCCATTTTTCTTTGAAAATTCTACACTCCTTATCTACTTTTCTCCGTTTGGATAACGACATTTTGGCTAATGAAGGTGTAGCGGAGAGGTAGAGACCAAGGTATTAACAACGTCGTAACAAGCAGCAGATGGCGCATTGATACCGTCTGCTGTTTTCAGTCTGTCTCAGTGATGCGGCTTGTCTTCTACTCTGATGGAAAGAGTGCGCCCCTTAGCGGATAATACATGAATTGCAGCGAATTAAAAATATTAATTCCATGTCTTTTATGCATTTTTTCCACTTTCAAATTATCCTGCGGGCCTGATCGAACCTCCTTGGGGGCTGGTTCCGGCCCGCGGGCCGTATGTTTGACACCCCTGCTCTACACCCTCAGTTCGAGAGGCTTTCTTCGGACCGGTGCTTCAGAACGCCCATGGCCAAGAAGAATGTGTTCAAACATTAATTTGTTCCTTATGCTGTTGGACTACTAAAAAAGTAAAGTAAATTATATTGGTATCTGGATTTATCTATCTAGTGCAGTTGGGACAGCGGTTGTTGTGAGTGAATGTATTAATGTCCTCTGTTGTTGTGTATGCAACATGATGCACTGACTGGTTTAAATGTGTATGATGTGAGAATGTATGTGTATGTGATTGTTTTAATGAAGGTGATGCCAAAGAAAAATGGCCATCCTAGATGGACAATAAAGTTTTATTCAATGACACTTTTTTTTGGTGTGCCAGGACTATTTACAGTTGAGATCACTCAGTTTAGCTCATCGTTGATTGGCTGTTATTTTATCAAATATTTTTGGTCAATTCTTGGTGGAAGCCTTGCTTCCCTTGGCATCCATGAGAACACACCACTGATTGTGACATAGCTACGCAGCTCTGAGACCAACATCCAATGGGAATGGCCCAAACACGCACCTCCCCACAATTTCTAACCAACAAATCTCCAGTACGCGGCCTCTATACATTTGAATATGTTGACAGTTGGAGAATTTGCTGGAGCTGCACTGAGAATTCAAAAAGTATGAATGGCAACGGTACAATATTCTAGAACACTGCTGTGTGTACCCATACAGTACTCTGATAGACCCTTTAGGGGTTGATGTAAGCCTTAAAGTAAATAAGATGTTTTCATTGTCACATAATGTAGGCAACACCAGATAGTGCAATGAAATGTGTTGTTTTACAGGGTCATCCATGCACAGCGCCCCTGGAGCAAATTAGGGTAAGTGCCTTGTTCAAGGGCACATTGACTGAGGTTTCACCTTGTCGGCTCAGATATTTAAACCAGAAACCTTTCAATTGCTGGCCCAATGCCCTAACTGCTAGGCTACCTGCCGCCCTAAAGTGCCCTAGCCCTTGTACTACATACACTGCCCTGTGAATCTTCAGCATTATTAAAACACCTCAACTGTAATAGAGTACCACAGTATGAGTCATAATACCCATGGTTATCAAAACGTCACACTGGGGTAAGCCTATGTGAAACACAGCCCTTATTTTAAGTGTTTCTAAAGTTCTTGTGCAATTTTTATATAAAGGCTACATTGAGGTTTTTCTTTCATTATTTTAGGCTTTCTGACATTAGTGCATAAACCTAATCTTTAGGGCCTAACTGTAGGCATGCCAAATAGCCTACATGCCAATCGTCAAATGCTTTTGGTTAAACAGGTTGATCCACAGAGACGATAACTGAAAAAGCTGCGAAATGGAGAGTTGAAAATAAAGAGAAGGGAGGGTCAGAAAAGTAACTTAATGTTTGAGAAAGATTTGGTGAAGTGGTTAATGAGGATGACTGCAGTGCCTATGTTATGTGTGACGATTGTAAGGTGCTGTAGCCTACAAATTCTACAGTCACAAGATGGGACTTCAAATAAGGCCTATGGCACTTCAAGGGCACTGTAGCCAACTGTTCAGATGGGTTAAATGGGAACTGAAATCTGGACATTGAATGAAAGTCTATAACTTCTCACATAGCCTTAACATTAAGTGATACACCAAATTTAGGCTACAGTGAAGAAATCAGATTTCCTTCAGCATCTTGAGAGAATGCAAATGCTCAGTTCGACAGGCCTACCATCTGTATAGGTGATATCTGTATTAGCATTATAAAAGCTGATAGTATTTCAATCACAAAATATGCACCCAAGCCAAACTGAAATCTTTTAAGAAACATGTTGCGTCGTTTTCAAAGCTTTCTATTTCCTTACAACCGGTCAAGCTGATGTCATTTGACATTTTACACAGAGAACTTTCCTGAGTTTTTGCATTTTGTCCCCCATCCCTAAACGTCTTTGCGCCATGAAAGAAGCAGAGATGATATGTAAACTTTACTGCTGTCAACTGGATTAAAGCATTCATTCTATCTACAGTATTTATGACATTATTCTGGTGAGAAAGGGTTCATTTAGTCTTCTAGGGCAACAGAAAATGACAGAAGAGAAGCTGCATGTATATAATTATACGACCTGGGGCCTGTTGCACAAAAGTAGAATTAAGACATCCGGGATAAATGACTCAGCTGAGCTCAATGAAGCCAAAACATGTGCGTCCAGGATTAATTGGTTGCACAAAGACCAAGCCAGGATGAGCAGACACGGATTCATTAAGCCAGGTGAAACCAATCCTGGATAGGTGCGCGCTCACGGCTCACTCAAATAGACCCCGCCACAGATCACAGATTAACTGATTTACCATGGCAACTAGAGCCGCGTACTTTTCCCCGTCGGAAGCACAAATCCTCATGGAGGCATACGAGGAGGTAAAATATATAATTAAGAAGAAAGGCAACACCGCCACAGTGATAAAGCAAAGAGAAAAAGCGTGGCAAAGTATTGCAGACCGCCTGAATGCGTAAGTAGTGCACAATTACACACTCACCGCTCCGCTGAAACATCACAATTACAATTCAAATATTTAATTCACATCTCCAAAAACGCAGTTGTACTGTAATTATGAAACGGTTAAATTTTTAATTGAAATGCACTGCAGATATGAGTGAAATTGTGTAAAGTAAGTCCATCACACTGTATAAAGCTATGATAAATTATTATTAAAGCCTTACATTATTATTTAACGTTACTACGCTCAGTACGGTTTAATCTTAGCCGTTGTACTCTGCTTCTTATGTTGTCCACCGTTTTTTTGTGTTTCTCCTGCTTTCATTAATGTAAAGCTGCTTTGACAGAATGAAACAATTGTGAAAAGTGCTATATAAATAACATTTAATTGAATAAATAGATGAGCTATAATAATAATCACTTTAATTTATATAGCGCCTTTCAAAGGACCCAAGGTCGGTTGCTCACTGCACTGCAAAAATGTCTTTCTTACTTAGTATTTTTGTCTTGTTTTCAGTAAAAAAAAAATATCTAAAAAACATCTTGAATATTTTCTTGAGCAAAATTACCTAGGAAAATAAGCAAAAAAATCTGCCAGTGAAACGAGAACTTTTCTAAAATTAAGTGTTTATGGAAAAAGTAAACTTATTTCAAGAGAATTTTTATTATATTGACAGATTTTTTATTTGCTTGTTTTAAGCACACATTTACTTAAAGTTTATATTTTTTGTCTAAACTATACTTATTTTGCTAGGTCATTTAGCAAATCAAGAAAATACATCTTTATTTAAAATATTTTTTTGTTGATATTTTTACTGAAAACAAGACAAAAATACCAAGTAATTTTTTGCAGTGTGACTCCATTAAATGTGTGTGTGTGTAGATTAAACATGAACGGGCCAAAACGGACATGGCAGCAGGTCAAAATCAAATACAAGAACATTCTGCAGAATGGTATGGTCCCTGACTAATATTTAACAAAGCACAAGCATATATTGTACCCAGAAGGTGCCTGCTCACACATTGTCTGTACTGTTTTAGCAGTGAAAAAGAATACCCACAGACAAGGCACGGGTGGTGGGTCACCAAAGGCTGACCTTACCCCAGCAGAGGACATGGCCTTGGAGCTAAATAAAGGCAGGCCCGTCTTAGAGGGGATCACTGGGGGGAAAGAGACGAGCATAGGTTCCTCCCAAGATGCCACCCGCTTCATTCAAGGTATGTCCTTCCATCTCTACATGGGATACAACCACATTCATATTGAATCAATTTGGACTGTCTGACTTTGGTTTACCTATTGCCTTGCAGTGTCTGGCAGCACTATGTTCCTGTTAGAGCCACCAGCACAAGCACCAGACGATGCTGATCCAGTGAGTACTCCATCAAAGGCATACTGTAGGCCTGGCATGTCTTGTCTACTAGCTTCAATATGAATCCGATTAAATGTGATAGGGTGAAGGCCCCAGTGCAGCAGCAACAGCACATGATGGAGACGATGATGATGAGGAGGAGACCATCTCTCTGGATTCCAGAAGGCATGAGGTATCATGGTAAGACTGTGAAAGTACTATTTACTCTACAATGGTGAGGAGTCCTCATCAAAATAAAAAAATCTAATTTCTTTTACAGGATCCAGATGCTATACAGTGGGAAAACCAGCCTGGCAACATAGTGCGTATTAATAAAAGGACACCACATCCTGCCAAATTCCAGCTGCGCTAATTGTATTGTGTTCACAGAGCTCACAAGCTATCAGAAAGTTGTATGGCAACCACCTCGGGCGCCAAATAGAACTGGCAGACATAGACATTCAGTACAAGAAGAAAAAGATGGAAAATCTTGCACTGGAGTCCAAAATAAAAAAGAGGACAATTAGGAAACTGGACCTTGAAATAAAAAAACTTGAGAGGGAAGTGAGATATGCCTTCAATGTACACTGTATGCTAACTGTAACACAAATGTATTAATCATTATTTGTATTTCCTCCCCCAGCTCCAAGAAGATGACACAGCTCAAAATAAAAATTAGGTATATTCTCGTAAAGTCAAGTGAGCCATGACATATGAGCTCTTATTGTGAGCACACAGGACGGTGGCATCTTTCTAAGTTTTTTTTTATTTTCCCAGCAATCAGTACAACCAAGTCATCGTTATAAGGCATCGCCCTCTTTTGCCCACCCCCCCAGCACCAGGTGTGGCCACTAGCCTATATGAAGGCCCAAAATTGTGTGTTCCTTTCTGCTCTGACAATGGCATGCCCATTCGTGCGAGATGTGGTGGATGAAGAAGCACTTGTGCTGAGGAGAGCCTTCAGGCGAGAAAGGGTCTTCAGGGACCGGTTGGACCCACTGGCCTTCCCTGATGACCATCTATATGAAAGATACAGGTTTTCTGCAGATAGCATCAGGTATCTATGCAGACTACTGGGTCCCAGGATTAAGCACCGCACTGCACGGAGCCATGCACTGAGTGTGGAGCAAATGGTTTGTGTGGCCTTGCGCTTTTTTGCTAGTGGAGCCTTCCTGTACTCAGTGGGGGATGCAGAACAGCTGAACAAGGCCACAATTTGCCGCACAATAAGGAGTGTGTGTCTGGCTATCAAAGCATTAGCAGATGTCTTCATCTCCTTCCCTGGCCACAGAAGACTCTGTGACATCAAAGAGGAGTTCTATAGGATTGCAGGTAAGAGGATCTACAAATTACAGGACAACTGTTAACACATAGTAGGATACTCATTACTTTGTGTGACAGGTTTCCCCAATGTCATTGGTGCAGTGGACTGCACACACATAAGGATAAAAGCCCCTCAGGTGCCCATGAGGCCGATTTTGTGAATAGGAAATCCTTTCACAGCATTAATGTTCAGGTGAACATAACTTTTTGATATTGTCCATTGACGAACACTCTGCATTGCCAGTGATGTGCATTGATTGGTGTAATATTCCTCATCTTATGATTTCAGATGGTCTGCAATGCTGACTATGTGATCAGCAATGTTGTGGCAAAATGGCCTGGCTCAGTCCATGACTCCAGAATCTTTCGGGCCTCTGAAATCTATCAGTGCCTATCACAAGGTAAGCCACACAACCCCTATTTATAACCATCATGGCTGTGTCAAGAATATCACTGTGTTTATGAGGTAGTAATGATGAGATTTTGTGTTGACAGGTGAATTCTCTGGTGTGTTGCTGGGAGACAGGGGTATGGCTGCCAGCCTTTTCTCCTGACACCTTTCACAGACCCCCAGGAAGCACAGCAGGCCTACAACCATGCCCATGCCAGGACCAGGGCCAGAGTTGAAATGACCTTTGGCCTCCTGAAGGCACGCTTTCACTGCCTTCACAAATTAAGGGTCAGCCCTGTTAGGGCATGTGATATTACTGTGGCTTGTGCTGTCCTCCACAATGTGGCCTGCCTGAGGAAGGAGAGGGCCCCCAGAGTGCCACCAGCCATGGACTGGGACAATCCGGCAATCTTCCCTGATGACGACAGTGGTCGGCTGCTGAGGGACCAATATGTGTTGAATTATTTTAGTTAGTATGTGTGCTTTCAATTTTGGTTAAATATGTCCTGCGGTGGCAGAGGAATTTGGTTTTTTTTGGGTTCGTTTTTTACGAATTTGGCCTCTTATGATGTTTGTGCGGTATACTGTGTGTAATACAAGGCTGCAGGGAGGCTACTGCATCCATTCATTTGTCTGTTCAGTTGATGTGTATGGATTTGTCCTGCATTTATTTTAGTGTGCAGACATGCAGGGTGTGTTATATACAGACCTTTGAATGTGTATGTATCATTTTGTATAATATGCTTGGATTCTGTGCTTTCCATCTTGTAGAGTCACCGTGACTTCAGTTTCGAAAGGAGCTGATGGTTTACCTGCTTTGTTTTGTCCTTATTCAATAAAGGAACATAATGTTACACATTGTGTTTTTATATTCATATGGAATGTGTATTTGTTTATATGACAGAGTACTAAGGGCCACACTGAAGAAAAAGGATAAAGTCATAAATTTATGAGGCTGGTTCTTTCTGCAGAAAAGCTACATATTGTTTTTACAGTTTTGATACTTATGACAATGTGATACTTAATATTCTGGCACATCAGCATGTCTTTGTTTATGAAACCATACTGAAGTACAATTTCACGAAATGCCCCACATCTGTCATTTTAACAACTGTCCTCCTTTAAAACAACTGGTTACAATATTATGACTTGCCTTTTTTTTCCCTCTGTGGCCCTAATATTCTATCATTTTATATATAGTCTATGGGAAACTGTAAATTATCTAATGATAGCAACATCTAAAAATCATTTTTTATCCAAAATCATTGAAATTAATGATCACAAACGTTTAAATAATGACAGTGGGTCTAGTTATATGTGATAACAATGTATAGTGAGCAGTGAAATAACTATTGGTTTCCATTTGTGGTGACTGCTGACTGACATTAGGGATGAGATTAAATAGATCCTGGAATTTAGCCTGGTCTGGAGCAGGCTAGCTCCACAGAATAAATCTCCATGGTAATTTATACCATAACATATCCTCCTGCCCCCTATCCATCTTTAGTGCAACCGGATTACGGATCAATTGAGCCAGGATCACCAAGATATCCTGGCTTAATCCCTTATCCTAGTTTTGTGCAACAGGCCCCGGGTCTCAAAGCATCTTGTATTATTTGTACACATATTATTTTAACACACTACGCCGCCAGGGACTCAAATCCTGCAGTGCCAGACGTGTCCCCCTGCTTAAGCCAGTACATGTCCAGGCCCATCTGAAGTTTGCTAGAGAGCATTTGGATGATCCAGAAGAAGATTGGGAGAATGTCATATGGTCAGATGAAACCAAAATATAACTTTTTGGTAAAAACTCAGCTCATCATGTTTGGAGGACAAAGAATGCTGAGTTGCATCCAAAGAACACCATACCTACTGTGAAGCATGGGGGTGGAAAAATCATGCTTTGGGGCTGTTTTTCTGCAAAGGGACCAGGACGACTGATCCGTGTAAAGGAAAGAATGAATGGGGCCATGTATCGTGAGATTTTGAATGAAAACCTCCTTCCATCAGCAAGGGCATTGAAGATGAAACGTGGCTGGGTCTTTCAGCATGACAATGATCCCAAACACACCGCCCGGGCAACGAAGGAGTGGCATTCGTAAGAAGCATTTCAAGGTCCTGGAGTGGCCTAGCCAGTCTCCAGATCTCAACCCCATAGAAAATCTTTGGAGGGAGTTGAAAGTCCGTGTTGCCCAGCAACAGGCCCAAAACATCACTGCTCTAGAGGAGATCTGCATGGAGGAATGGGCCAAAATACCAGCAACAGTGTGTGAAAACCTTGTGAAGACTTACAGAAAACGTTTGACCTCTGTCATTGCCAACAAAGGGTATATAACAAAGTATTGAGATAAACTTTAGTTTTTGACCAAATACTTATTTTCCACCACAATTTGCAAATAAATTCATAAAAAATCCTACAATGTGATTTTCTGGATTATTTTTTCTAATTTTGTACGTCATTGTTGGGGGGGGGCAATGCAAATAGTCTGGGTAGCCATTCGATTAGATATTCAGGAGTCTTGTGGGATGATGGTGGTCTGCTTGAAACATGTTGGTATTACAGACACGGACATGGAGAGGTTGAAAATGTCAGTGAAGACACTTTCCAGTTAGTCAGCTCATGCTTGGAGTACATATCCTGGTAATCTGTCGGGCCCTACAGCCTTATGAATGTTGACCTGTTTAAAGGTCTTACTCACATCGGCTGCAGAGAGCGTGATTATACAGTCATCCGGAACAGCTCATGCTCTCATGCATGTTTCAGTGTTACTTGCCTCGAAGCGAGCGTAGAAGTAATTTAGCTCATCTGGGCGGCTCGTGTCACTGGGCAGCTCTCGGCTGTGCTTCCCTTTGTAGTCTGTAATAGTTTGCAAGCCCTGGGTTAAGGTTAAGGTTAGGATTTAGGTTAAATGGTTAAGGTTAGGGGAAGGGTTAGCTTATATGCTAAGTAGTTGAAAAGTAGCAAAAAAAAGTAGTAATTAGTTGCAAAGTTTTTTATTAGTCATAAGCTCAATTTTGAAAGTTGTCCAAGATTTGAGCATGCAACATTTGAGTTGCTAGACGTTTGCGTTATACGAGACCAGGCTGAACTATAGACAAGTTGACGAACGAATAATATACCAAAATGTTGGAATTTATAGGCTGAAACATATCTAAATCAGATTTTTTAAATCTTGCACCTCCAGTCAAAAAAACGTTCCGCCGTTTCTGACTGTAGCCTATAGCATTTTTTCTATATTAGCGGGTCGTGTGTGAGCCTCAGATTTTCACTTGATCACACATAGTCCGGTGGTTGTGGATGGGTTATTAGCAATTGTAGGCAGCTGCAGGTGAACAAACAGCTGACCCATCTGTAACAGTATAACTTTAGACCATCCCCTCGCACGAACCACGGACCCTCTGCACACATCAACAACAGTCACCCACGAAGCATCGTTACCCATCGCTCCACAAAAGTCACGGCACTTGCAGAGCAAGGGGAACTACTACTTCAAGGTCTCAGAGCAAGTGACGTCACCGATTGAAACGCTATTTAGCGCGCACCACCGCTGACTAGCTAGCCGTTTCACATCCGTTGCACTCACCCCCCTTTTGACCTCCTCCTTTTCCCGCAGCAACCAGTGATCCGGGTCAACAGCATCAATGTAAGAGTATAATTTTAGACCGTCCCCTCGCCCATACCCGGGCGTGACCCAGGGACCCTCTGCACACATCAACAACAGTCACCCATGAAGCATTGTTACCCATCGTTCCACGAAAGCCAAGGCCCTTGCAGAGCAAGGGGAACCACTACTTCAAGGTCTCAGAGCAAGTGATGTCACCGATTGAAACGCTATTTAGCGCGCACCACCACTGACTAGCTAGCCGTTTCACATTATGGCTACACGAGAAGAGCAGGAGATTAACTCCAGTTATACATTAACTCAAAGGAACAGTGTGGACATAATTGTGTTGGGAAAGTTTGCTTTCTGTGTTGCACTGAAGAAATCCCCTCACAATGGCCCTCTGCCAAAGGTCATATTTGCTCAGTTCTTCTATTTCTATTTGGTTTGTTTTACGTAGGCTTTGGAGACCTCATATTATTACCTCATTAATTTAGTCTGGGACCGCAAGGCAAGGCAAGGCAAAAAAAAAAAAAACTTTTGAATTCATGTGATATTGCAAAACGGTATGGATATAAAGATAGGCTACATTATAGATTGACCATCTATCAGGCTATTATCAAATAAAACCAAGAGAAGAGCCAATAGTGTTAGTGGTTGGGTCAGCCAGTTGGACTGTGCAGTGGGTAAATGACCTTTGTGTTAAGTCTCCAGCTCATCAGTGGTTGTTTGAACCCACACAAAAGGAAGATATAGATGGTGTGACACTTTTTGAAGATTTTCGCCAGGATTTCTGTAGGATATTCCATATTCGGTCTAGTGAACAGATGCTCGCTATGATAACCTTGTGCTATCTACACATTCAGTCAAAGATCAACCGTGACAAGATCTATCACAATGAGAAAAGTTTTTAACACTTTAGCCCAAGACATGCTCTGACCATAGTGGAGTGACTAAGTATAAAAGAAGACAGACTGATTTTGAGGCGCTTAATCTGTTTTAGCCTATAGGCTAAAGGGGAATCAAGAACATTTGCGTTAAATTCAAATAATTCTTGGCTATTCAGTTGTATTGTTGCCTGCCCTTAATTGTATTCACAATAAATAAAGACAGACCTATTCTGCATTAATTGGAACCTGTCTTTTCTACAGAATACATCTGAACACTCTTCAAATGTTCAAAAGAGAAACCATGGGGGAACCTGAAAGGGTCGTTACATTATGAATCACATAAGAAGAGTATTGGTGAAGCTATGAGCTATATAATATATATTTTATAGTCTTTACTTATACAGATTAGAAAATTAATATATATATAGATCTATGTCTATAATATAGATATTCTTATTCACTATAAATATTATTAAAAAAATATTTGACACAGTGCAGTGAGTGGCACAGTTATTTTTGAGTAAAATAAATGACGAAAACGACACATTTGGTGACGCAATTGGATTATGTGTATGCTGATCCAGAAGGAAGTGACGACAAAAGCGGCCACCACAAAATGTTCGTTCGCATCTCCTGAAATTATTTTCGAGGCAACGTTATACAGGTAAGTTCGGTGGCAACAGTAGCTTTTCCACAAACTGGACGTTGCGCGGAGAGACAAGTATTTATGTAGCACAACCTAAGAGGAGAGTCGCCTTATGTGATCAACCCGTCGTTTACAAGCCAATTGTATGCGACTTTGACGACGCTCACATTTGATTTTTTTTGTTGTTGTTCGCGATTCATCACTCTAGACGGAATGCCCATGTGTCCAGGTTGAAGTATCTAACGTTAGCTACAGTAGCTAACCTGGAGAGCTGTGGACACTGGGACTGGCTTTTATAGGCTATCATCAGTGGTTTGCAAATTGTGTAATGACTATCATTTATGTAACTATCCATTTGAGCACAGTCTGACGTTGAACTGGTGTATTTAGCTATCTTATTCGCAATGACATAACATTTGCGGAGTATGAACAGTTGGAATAAGTGATACATTTCTTAGATTTGCGGTGGGTGGAAAATGGCTAGCTAGCTAGCGGGATGTTAAAAAAAATGTATCACTACAACTACGTTATTATAGCATAATCGTTGAGACACGGGAACATTTGTAGCAAGTCAACGCGTTGATATAAATGTATACATTGTGTCAAGTTTGCTAGTCGTGTTGGCATGAACTGCCTGGGCCGGGCATTTACAAGGTCAATTAGAGAAAAAAGCTCGGATGGGAAAGCCCAAGGTTAATTTCGTAACTGGTTCAATTTATATCTGTATTTGTGACAATGATTTCCCTTT
Organism: Oncorhynchus gorbuscha; assembly: GCF_021184085.1. Lineage (NCBI taxonomy): Eukaryota > Metazoa > Chordata > Actinopteri > Salmoniformes > Salmonidae > Oncorhynchus > Oncorhynchus gorbuscha. The sequence goes on from NC_060173.1 coordinate 59,918,476, forward strand.
GTAGCCAATTCAATTGCAGTAATTACATTTGGTAACAATCTTACGTTTTTATCACTTAATAAACCACATAGCTATCAGTAAAAACGCGAACTAGTTGGAAGGTTTTAGTTCACACAAGTAAAGGTAGATTATCATCCCTGCATGAGGGAGAGAAATGAGAAAATATCTTAAAGATATGTGGGGTTTTGGTAACAGAATTAAACGGATACTTCGGGATTTTGTCAATAAGGCCAGTCATCTACTCCTCGCGAGTCCGATGAACTCGTGGATACCATTTTCTGTCTCTTTGTCCAGTATGAAGGTAGTTTCATGATCCAATGCTAACTACCGTTAGCGCAATGAATGGAAGTCTATGGGTATATAGTCTTTCAGTCATTGCGCTATCCCTAGTCAGCAATTGTGCTAGTTAGGATCTTCCTTCAAACTGCACGCAGATCAATAACATGGTATCCATGAGTTCTGACTCTGGGGAAGTAGATAAAGAGCCTCATTGCCAAAACCCCAAATTATTCCTTTAAGGTCCAGGGCAATATTTCTTAAATGTACAAGGCAAATGATTTCTCAATAACTAAATATAGAATTGTTGTTAATTGGCAGGGGTCTAAAGCATTGTTATGTTTTGATGTATTTCTAGTACCTATTTAAAGGGATATTTAGGCAACGAGGCCTCTTTATCTAACTCGCGGATACCATTTTTAATGTCTCTACGTACAGCATGAAGGAACTTCATGCCAATCCTAACTAGCGTTTGCGCAATGACTCGAAGTCTATGGTATCTGCTATCATACTAGCAAATACAATAGACTTGAATGGAAATCTATGGTAGGGTTTCCCAAACTCGGTCCAAAAATCAAAATCTTTGCTTATTCCTAACTTTTAGGATGGAAAATCTTTGAAATAGTTATATGCTGTAATTTCTCAAATATAGACTCCTAACTTTCATTTGACACCAGCTTTAACATGCTCCCATGAACTTCACATGTGCTTTTCAATTAACGGTGTGTTTTGCTATCTCAACCCGCTTCAGATGCTGACAGACTTGGGTGGGGCTGTTTTGGATGACACACAATGAAATAAAAGAAGATATTCTCAGGATATAGCTATCTACTCAACCTAGGGATTCAGAACACAATGACCAAGCCCGAATCGAAGAGGAGCGGCGTGGCTCTTGTCACTGGCAAACCTGCCAATGCTGCAGAGGAGAAGGTCAATAATGGCTCATCTGACCCTTCAGTGTCCGGTTCTCCCCACCACGCATTGACCCCGGCGACTCCAACCAAACACAAATCTGCAAAACAAGTCTCCCGAGACAACCTTTCTAGACGAAACACTGAGTCTGAAGTATTCGACGATGGAACCAACACCTTTTTCTGGTGAGTGCTGCTGATCAATGGCAGGTCATTTTATTCTCCCAAACTGAAGGCTGTCATTGTTGGCTATTGACATGACTTGACTTTAGAAGGTGACAGCTCTGCCTTTTATGTGGGCTATGAATTCAAGGTTAATTGTAAATTTGTCACATGCCACTGGAATACAAGCTCAGACAGGTTTTTCATGCCCCCGTGTATTTGTGATGGACATTGAGTATTTTTGGTGAGACAGATCTTTTGTCTCTGTTAAACTGAAAGTGACATACCTAAAAAGTTACCTACCATTATCTCCAATTGTGAAATGTGAGTTCAATAAAAAAAGTAGAGCTTTTTTTAACACTGCAAAAGTGAGTATGGACCAGAATGAGGCTCTCCTCTCTAACTATTGTTCCTGCAGTCTGGAATTACCATCTTCAGAAGGTTTTAGATATCTCCAGATAATTGTTGTCTGGAGCTCAAAGTATTAGTAGCAGTATGCAAATCAGAGAGACAAATGAACAGCTCTTTCAGATGTGATTTGGATCAAATCTAAAATAAAATGATATTTGTCACATGCGCCAAATAAAACGGGTGTAGACTTAACTGTGAAATGCTTACTTATGAGCCCTTCCCAACGACGGAGAGTAAAATAAATTATAATAAAAGAAAATGGTAACACAAGGAATAAAATGCACACGCTGGAGCTATATACAGGGAGTACCAGTACCAGATCAATGTGCAGGGGTATGCGGTATTTGGGGTAGATTTGTACATGAAGGCAGTGTAAAGTGACGAGGCATCAGGATAGATAAGAGTCAAATGATAAGTGTGTATTCAGAGTATTTGTATCCCTTGACTTATTCCACATTTGGTTGTTACAGCCTGAATTCAAAATTTATGACATTTTTTTTTCTCACACCCATCTGCACACAATATCCCATAATGACAAAGTGAAAATAACATTATTTTCTTATACACTGATTTTGAAGTTGATTTAACAATTGACGCCAATAAGGGATGATGGCTTTCACCTAGTCAGTCTGTCATGGAAAAAGCTGGTGTGTTTTGTATATCTCTGATATGCATGGGAATAATACATTTTTATAACAGTTTACATACACCTTAGCCAAATACGTTTAAACTCAGTTTTTCACACTTCCTGATATTTAATCCTAGTAAAAATTCCCTATTTTAGGTCAGTTAGGATCACCACTTATTTTAATGTGAAATGTCAGAATGATAGTGATTTATTTATTTCATCACATTCCCAGTCGGAACACACTTCATTAGTATTTGGTAGAATTGCCTTTAAATTGTTTAACTTGGGTCAAACATTTCAGGTAGCCTTCCACAATCTTCCCACAATAAGTTGGGTGAATTTTGGCCCATTCCTCCTGACAGAGCTGGTGTAACTGAGTCAGGTTTGTAAGTCTCCTTGCTCACACACACTTTTTCAGTTATGCCCACAAATGTTCTATTGGATTGAGGTCAGGACTTTGTGATGGCCACTCCAATATTGAATTGGAAGCACAGAATCGTCTAGAATGTTATTGTATGCGTTAACATTTCCCTTCACTCTTAACTACGAAGCCTAGCCCGACCCATGAAACAGCCCCAGACCATTATTCCTCTACCACCTAACTTTACAGTTGGCACTATGCATTGTGGCAGGCAATTTCCTCTAACGAACCGAGCCTGTGAACCACCGTTGGTATATCTGGAAGACTTAACCAGACACTTTCTGTCAAATTACTCCACAGCTGGACCGGCAATTTCAACAGACAACTAAGGTGTACAATTGTATATACAGCGGCTTGCGAAAATAGTCACCCCCTTGTGATTTTTCCTATTTTGTTGCCTTACAACCTGTAATTAAAATGTATTTTTTTGTGGGTTTGTATCAATTCATTTACTCAACATGCCTACCACTTTGAAGATGCAAAATATATTTTTTTTATTGTGAAATAAACAAGAAATCTCCGCTGTGGTGCTTTGCAGCTCCTTCAGGATTATCTTTGGGCTCTTTTGTTGCCTCTGAATACTCTCTTTGCCTGGTCTGAGTTTTGGTGGGCAGCCCTCACTTGGCAGGTTTGTTGTGGTGCCATATTCTTTCAATTTTTTTTAAATAATGGATATAATGGTGCTCTGTGGGATGTTCAAAGTTTCTGATGTTTACATTTTTTTATTTTTTATAACCCAACCTTGATCTGTACTTCTCCACAACTTTGTCCCTGACCTGTTTGGAGAGCTCCTTGGTCTTCATGGTGCCCCTCTTATTTCAGTGTAGAGCCTCTAGCCTGGCTCAATATGCCTTAACCAACCATGTTGTTCCACCTCCTACATATGACAGTTGAAAAGTCTCTAGAGACTAGAGGTCGACCGATTATGCTTTTTTTCAACGCCGATACCGATTTATTGGGAGACCAAAAAAAAGCCGATAACGATTTTAATCGGCCGATTTTCTATTTATTTGTAATAATGACAATTACAACAATATTGAATGAACAATTATTTTAACTTAATATAATGCATCAATAAAAATCTATTTAGCCTCGTAAATAATGAAACATGTTCAATTTGGTTTAAATAATGCAAAAACAGTGTTGGAGAAGTAAAAGTGCAATATGTGCCATGTAAAAAAGCTAACGTTTGAGTTCCTTGCTCAGAACATGAGAACATATGAAAGTTGGTGGTTCCTTTTAACATAACTTCAATATTCCAAGGTAAGAGGTTTTAGGTTGTAGTTAATATAGTATTTATAGGACTATTTCTCTACCATTTGTATTTCACATACCTTTGACTATTGGATGTTCTTATAGGCACTATAGAATTGCCAGTGTAACAGTATAGCTTCCGTCCCTCTCCTCACCCCTAAGGCTTCCGGGTTCTTGTTAAGAAGCAGTGCTTGGTTCCGAAATTGTTGCAACCCCTATTAATAGCCTGTTCAACCTCTCTTTCATATCGTCTGTGATTCACAAAGTTTGGAAAGCTGCCGCGGTCATCCCGCTCTTCAAGGGGGATGACACTCTAGACCCAAACTGCTACAGACTTATATCTATCCTACCCTGTCTTTCTAAGCTCTTTGAAAGCAAAGTTAACAGATTATCGACCATTTCGAATCACACCGTACCTTCTCCGCTATGCAATCTGGTTTCAGAGCTGGTCATGGATGCACCTCAGCCACGCTCAAGGTCCTAAACGACATCATAACCGCCATCGATAAGAGACATTACTGTGCAGCCCTATTCATTGACCTGGCCAAGGCTTTCGACTCTGTCAATCACCACATTCTTATTGGCAGACTCAACAGCCTTGGTTTCTCAAATGACTGCCTCGCCTGGTTCACCAACTACTTCTCAGACAGAGTTCAGTGTGTCAAATCAGAGGGCCTGTTGTACGGACCTCTGGCAGTCTCTATGGGGGTGCCACAGGGTTCAATTCTCGGGCCGACTCTCTTCTCTGTATACATCAATGTTGCTCTTGCTGCTGGTGATTCTCTGATCCACCTTTATGCAGATGACACCATTCTGTATACTTCTGGCCCTTCTTTGGACATTGTGTTAACTAACCTCCAGACGAGCTTCAATGCCATACAACTCTCCTTCCGTGGTCTCCAATTGCGCTTAAACGCAAGTGAAACTAAATGCATGGTATTCAACCGATCGCTGCTCGCCCGTCCAGCATCACCACTCTGGTCAGCTCTGACTTAGAATACGTGGACAACTACAAATATCCAGGTGTCTGGCTAGACTGTAAGCTCTCCCTACAGACTCACATTAATCATCTCCAATCCCAAATTAAATCTAGAATTGGCATCCTATATCGCAACAAAGCATCCTTCACTCATGCTGCCAAACATAACTTCGTAAAACTGACCATCCTACCGATCCTCGACTTCGGTGATGTCATTTATAAAATGGCCTCCAACGCTCTACTCAACAACAAACTGGATGCAGTCTATCACAGTGCCATCCGTTTTGTCACCATTGCGACCTGTATGCTCTTGTTGGTTGGCCCTTGCTTCATACTCGTCGCCAAACCCACTGGCTACAGGTGATCTACAAGTCTCTGCTAGGTAAAGCCCTGCCTTATCTCAGCTCACTGGTCACCATAGCAGCACCCACTCGTAGCACGCGCGCCAGCAGGTATATCTCACTGGTCACCCCCAAAGCCAATTCCTCCTTTGGTCGTCTTTCCTTCCAGTTCTCTGCTGCCCATGACTGGAACGAACTGCAAAAGTCTCTGAAGCTGGAGACTCACATCTCCCTCACTAGCTTTAATCACCAGCTGTAGAGCAGCTCACATATCACTGCACCTGTACATAGCCCATCTGTAAACAGGCCATCTGTCTACCTACCTCATCCCCATACTGTATTTATTCATTTCTTGCTCATTTGCACCCCAGTATCTCTACTTGCACATTCATCTTCTGCACATCTACCATTCCAGTGTTTTAATTACTATATTGTAATTACTTCGCCACCATGGCCTATTTATTGCCTAAACTCTCTTATCTTACCTCACCTCACTGTATATACTTTTTGTTTTCTTTTGTTCTACTGTAGTATTGACTATGTTTTGTTTATTCCATGTGTAACTCTGTGTTGTATGTGTCGAATTGCTATGCTTTATCTTGGCCTGGTCACAGTTGCAAATGAGAACTTGTTATCAATTGGCCTACCTGGTTAAATAAAGGTGAAATAAAAATAATGGTGTTGCAGACTCTGGGGCCTTTCAGAATTTTTATATATATATATATATATATACTGCTCAAAAAAATTCAATGAACACTTAAACAACACAATGAAACTCTAAGTCAATCATACTTCTCTGAAATCAAACTGTCCACTTAGGAAGCAACACTGACAATACATTTCACATGCTGTTGTGCAAATGGAATAGACAACAGGTGGAAATTATAGGCAATTAGCAAGACTGCAGGTGGGGACCACAGACTACTTCTCAGTTCCTATGCTTCCTGGCTGATGTTTTGGGCATTTTTGAATGCTGGCGGTGCTTTCACTCTAATGGTAGCATGAGATGGAGTCTACAACCCACACAAGTGGCTCAGGTACTGCAGCTCATCCAGGATAGCAAGAAGGTTTGCTGTGTCTGTCAGCGTAGTGTCCAGAGCATGGAGGTGCTACCAGGAGACAGGCCAGTACATAAGGAGACGTGGAGGAGGGCAACAACCCAGCAGCAGGACCGCTACCTCTGCCTTTGTGCAAGGAGGAGCAGGAGGAGAACTGCCAGAGCCCTGCAAAATGACCTCAGCAGGCCATAAATGTGCATGTGTCTGCTCAAACGGTCAGAAACACTCCATGATTGTGGTATGAGGGCACGACGTCCACAGGTGGGGGTTGTGCTTACAGCCCAACACCGTGCAGGATGTTTGGCATTTGCCAGAGAACACCAAGATTGGCAAATTCGCCACTGGAGCCCTGTACTCTTCACAGATGAAAGCAGGTTCATACTGAGCACGTGACAGAGTCTGGAGATGCCGTGGAGAACGTTCTGCTGCCTGCAACATCCTCCAGCATGACCGGTTTGGCGGTGGTCAGTCATGGTGTGGGGTGGCATTTCTTTGCGGGGCCGCACATCCCTCCATGTGCTCGCCAGAGGTAGCCTGACTGCCATTAGGTACCGAGATGAGATCCTCAGACCCCTTGTGAGACCATATGCTGGTGCGGTTGGCCCTGGGTTCCTCCTAATGAAGACAATGTGACCTCATGTGGCTGGAGTGTGTCAGCAGTTCCTACAAGAGGAAGGCATCGATGCTATGGACTGGCCCGCCCGTTCCCCAGACCTGAATCCAATTGAGCACATCTGGGACATCATGTCTCACTCCATCCACCAACGCCACGTTGCACCACAGACTGTCCAGTAGTTGGCGGATGCTTTAGTCCAGGTCTGGGAGGAGATCCCTCAGGAGACCATCCGCCACCTCATCAGGAGCATGCCCAGGCGTTGTAGGGAGGTCATACAGGCACGTGGAGGCCACACACACTACTGAGCCTCATTTAGACTTGTTTTAAGGACATTACATCAAAGTTGGATCAGCCTGTAGTGTGGTTTTCCACTTTAATTTTGAGTGTCACTCCAAAACCAGATCTCCATGGGTTGATTTAAATTTGATGTCCATTGATAATTTCTGTGTGATTTTGTTGTCAGCACATTCAACTATGTAAAGAAAAACATATTTAATAAGAATATTTCATTCATTCAGATCTAGGATGTGTTATTTTACTGTTCCCTTTATTTTTTGAGCTATATATATCTCTTACCCCACAGTGTATTTAACCTCATGATGACATGTTATAGACTAGCGCTTGGCTATTCCTACAGCAGCATAGCCCACAATGTGTTACAATAGATCGGTCTATTCTATATGTCAGCATCTACTGGAGTAAAGTCCATGTTTCTCTTAATACTAAAATGTAGGTGTGTGTGTGTGTGTGTGTGTGTGTGTGTGTGTGTGTATATAGATATGCACACACAGTTGGAAGACCCATTTGCAACCAAGCTTTAACCGCTCTAGGGTATGTGGGACGCTAGCGTCCCACCTGGCCAACATCCAGTGAGAGTGCCAAACTCAAATACAGAAATACAAAGATACAACTATTTTAGATTGGTTTAAAGATTAACTTTTTGTGAATCCAACCACTGTCAGATTTCAAAAATGCTTTACGGCGAAAGCATACCTTACAATTATTTGAACATACACCAGCAGACAAATCATTACAAACATTAACCAGCCAAGTAGAAGAGTTACACAAGTCAGAAAGAGAATTAATCACTTACCTTTGATCTTCATATGTTTGGACTCAGAAGACCTTCATTTATTCAATAAATGTTCCTTTTGTTCGATAGTCTCTCTTTTATATCCACAGGCTCAAACGCAGTCAAAACAGGCAGACAAAAAAATCCATTATAAATGATAAAAATCCATTATATCCGTAAAGGGTCCTTCTGTAGCTCAGTTGGTAGAGCATGGCGCTTGTAACGTCAGGGTAGTGGGTTCGATTCCCGGGACCACCCATACGTAGAATGTATGCACACATGACTGTAAGTCGCTTTGGATAATAGCATCTGCTAAATGGCATTTATTATTATTATATATTATAAGTTTGTAGAAACATGTCAAGCAATGTTTTATTCAATCCTCAGGTTGTTTTTAGCCTAAATAATCAATGATATTTCAACTGGACAATAACGTTATCAATATAAAAGGTAAAGAAAGGCACTCTCTTTGGTCGCGTGCATGAAAAAGCTCTGACACTGCAGGGTCCACTCATTCAGACTGTTCTTACTCCCTCATTTTTCAGAATACAAGACTGTTGACATCTATAGGAAGACATAGGAAGTGCAATTTGAGTCCTAAGTCAATGGATACTGTTATGGCATTGAATAGAAAACAACAACAAAAAAGAGCAAATCCTACTTCCTGAATGGATTTTTATCAGATTTTTTCCTGCCAAATCAGTTCTGTTATACTCCGACATTATTTGAACAGTTTTGGAAACTAGTTTTTCTATCCAAATTGACTAATTATATGGATATCCTATCTTCTGGGCCTAAGTAGAAGGCAGTTTAATTTGGGCATGCTTTTCATCCAAAATCCCAAATGCTATTCCCTATCCTAGAGAAGTTAACTATGTCGTGTCTTTACTATCATTAAATTGAACACACAGCTTTATCAAAGATTCCCTGTAATTAGTATAACGCGATCAAAGTAATTAATCGTGTAACTAATTAACTAGGAAATGGGGGGCACCAAGGAAAGTATTCAGATTACAAAGTTATAATTTCCCAATATAACCTTTCAGATATTTTCATATCTGATCAATAGTCTTCTGATTTAATGATTTATTTATTTTACCTTACGCTAGTCTCATTCCAAACGTCGTAAATTGTTGGCCATCTGCACGAACCCAGTCTTGACTGAGTCATCCATACATCAATTGTCTTAGATAATTTATTACTAACTAAGTAATTCACAGAAATGTGTAAATATGGTTACATGAAATGATAATGTACCCTAGTGGGCTGAACCGACATGGCAGCTTGTTAGACAGAGTGGCAATGGTGGGTTGACTAAGAAGTCCCTACAGAGTTAATTATAACAATTAAAATACTAATCCCTTACACATGAACGCTCACTCATTCGGGAACAATTGCAATCAATATATATATTTACGCTCAGTGTGTCGTCTTGATCGCTGGTGAAAAGTTCATTTCTTTTGCAGAATTGTCTGTTTCTCTCCCTCTGTGGTTGGAGGGGATTGTTCAGTCACATTCGTTATAGAATGGATGTTTGAGCGGTTGTCGTTCTTCTCGTTCAATGATGCCGAATTCCTAGCTGCAGACTAGTAATTAGTACCAAAGTCTTATTCTGTCGGAATCGATAGTCTAAGAGTTTTAACCACGTGGTATGGTTAAAAGATTCAGCAATGGTCTACAACCTTTAGTCCCTCTCCTACTGGAGAAAAACATGGTCTGCTGATAATTTCTCAAAGTGGGGTTTTATTCAGAGTTGCAGAAGAGGGCTCTCCCAGGATGTCTTACCCTAACTGGGCACAGGGGCAGTCCTCTGATTTAGTTCAAATCAAAAGGGAATTGTATTTTCCTTCATTAAACAGTCCACAATCATATTACACCATTATTCAGCCAGTGTCATCCTCACTCATTCATCTTCTACAACATTTAGATGTAAACCTCATACCTGGGGCTACCTGGGGCTAAACCTCATATAAACAGAGTTATGGTAATGTGGCCACACAGTCTCTCTTGAGCTTCCCAAGTTGTGACAAACACACCAGTTCGTAGCTGGATTCTTCACCAATCTTTTACACTTTCTCTGGAACATGAAATTTGTTCATACCTCACGTTCTGTGAGGTGGAAGGATTTCCTTTGTCTCCATGAAAACGACTCTCTAACTGTGTGTCCATGAGGCAGGGTCTTCCTTAGGAATTTAGGACCTCACTCTGCCCACAGCAGTCTGGTTGTAGAAGCAGAGAGCGGGGGATGGTGCTCGCTGTACTCAAAGAGGGCAACATCATGACAACTAGCTTGTCCTGCGTTGCATATAATCGATGCGGTGCCTGTTAATTTATCATTGAATCACAGCCTACTTCACCAAACGGGTGATTTAACAAGCACATTTGTGAAAAAAGCACTGTCGTTGCACCAATGTGTACCTAACCATAAACATCCAACGCCTTAAATCAATACACAAGTATATATTTTTAAACCTGCATATTTAGTTAATATTGCCTGCTAACATGAATTTATTTTAACTAGGGAAACTGTCACTAATCTCTCGCGTTCTGTGCAACAGAGTCAGGGTATATGCAGCAATTTGTGCCGCCTGGCTCGTTGTGAACACCATTTCTTCCTAACAAAGACCGCCAACTTCACCAAACGGTGGATGATTTAACAAAAGCACAATCGTTGCATGAATGTACCTAACCATAAACATGAATGCCTTTGTTAAAGTCAATACACAGAAGTATAGATTTTTTAAAACCTGCATATTTATTTAAAATAAATTAATGATAGCAGGCAATATTAACTAGGCAAATTGTCACTTCTCTTGCGTTCATTGCACGCATAGTCAGGGTATATGCAACAGTTTGGGCCACCTGGCTCGTAGCGAACTAATTTGAAACATTGAAAGTTGTGCAATGTAACCGCAATATTTAGACTTAGGGATGCCACCCGTTAGATAAAATACGGAACGGTTCCGTATTTCCCTGAAAGAATAAACGTTTCGTTTTCAAAATGATAGTTTCCAGATTTGACCATATTAATGACCCACGGCTCGTATTTCTGTGTGTTATAATTAAATCTATGATTTGATAGAGTAGTCTGTCTGAGCGGTGTTAGGCAGCAGCAGGCTCGTAAGCATTCATTCAAACAGCACATTCCTGCGTTTTTGCCAGCAGCTCTTGCTTCAGCAATGCTTGAAGTACAGCGCTGTTTATGACTTCAAGCCTATCAACTCCTCAGATTAGGCTGGCAATACTATAGTGCCTATTAGAAAGTCCAATAGTCAAAGGTATATGAAATACAAATGGTAAAGAGAGACCTAGTCCTATAATAACTACATCCTAAAATTTATTCTCTGGGAATATTGAAGACTCATGTTAAAAGGAACCACCAGCTGTTCTGAGCAAGGAACTTAAACGCTAGCTTTTTTACATTTTGCACTTTTACTTTCTTTGTTTTTGCATTATTTAAACAATTTAATGTTTCATTATTTGAGACTAAATAGATTTTATTTATGTATTATAATAAGTTACGTGTTCATTCAGTATTTTCGTAATTGTCATTATTACAAATATATATATATATATAACAGATTAATCGGTATCTGCTTTTTTTGGTCCTCCAATAATCAGTATCGGCGTTGAAGAATCATAATCGGTCGACCTCTAGTCATTCTGGCCAAACAGTTTTATTTTTGCTTCATCAGACCAGAGGACAAAATTTAAGATTTATTTGCACTTGTTGCACAGAAGTACGTTCATCTCTAGGAGACAGACAGTCTCCTTCCTGAGTGGTATATAACGGCTGCATGGTCCAATTGTGTTTATACTTGCGTACTATTGTTTGTACAGGTGAACATTGTACTTCAGGCATTTGGAAATTGCTCCCAATGATGAACCAGACTTGTGGAGGTCTACAAATTCTTTCCTGAGGTCTTGGCTGTTTTTCTTTTGATTTTCCCTTTATGTCAAGCAAAGAGGCACTGAGTTTCAAGGTAGGCCTTGAAATGCATCCACAGGTACACCTCCAATTGAGTCAAATGATGTCAATTAGCCTATCAGAAGCTTCTAAAGCCATGCCATCATTTTCTGGAGTTTTCCACGTTGTTTAAAGGCACAGTCAATTTAGTGCATGTAAACCACTGGAATTGTGATAGATTATTTCACTATCTGTAAACAATTGTTAGAAAAATTACTTGTCATGCACAAAGTAGATATCCTAACCGACTTGCCAAAACTATAGTTTGTTAACAAGAAATTTGTGTAGTGGTTGAAAAATAAGTTTTAATGACTTCAACCTAAGTGTATGTAAACTTCTGACTTCAACTGTATAACGACATAACCTGAAAGGTCGCTCAGCAAGGAAGAAGCCACTGTTCCATAACTGGAATTAAAAAGCCAGACTACGGTTTGCAACTGCACATGGGGACAAAGATCTTACTTTTTGGAGAAATGTCCTCTGGTCGGATGAAACAAAAATGGAACTGTTTGGCTATAAATTACCATCGTTATTTTTGGAGGAAAAAGAGGGAGGCTTGCAAGCCGACGAACACCATCCCAACCGTGAAGCAAGGGGGTGGCAGCATCATGTTGTGGGGGTGCTTTGCTGCAGGAAGGAGTGGTGCACTTCACAAAATAGATGGCATAAGGAGGAAGTAAAATTATGAGGAGATATTGAAGCAACATTGCAAATGGGTCTTCAAAATGGACAATGACCCCAACCATTCTTCCAAAGTTGTGGCAAAATGGCTTAAGGACAACAAGTTGAGGTATTAGAGTGACCATCACAAAGCCCTGACCTCAATCCAATAGGACATTTGTGAGCAGAACTGAAAAAGTGTGTGAGCAAGGAGGCCTACAAACCTGACTCAGTTACACCAGCTCGGTGAGAAGGAATGGGCCAAAATTCACCCAACTTATTGTGGAAGGCTACCCGAAACTAAGTTTGACCCAAGTTAAACAATTTAAAGGCAATGCTACCAAATACTAATTGAGTGTACTGTATGTGAACTTCTGACCCACTGGGAATGTGGTGAAATAAATAATTCTCTCTACTAATTGTTCTGACATTTCACTTAAAATAAAGTGGTGATCCTAACAGACCTAAGACAGTAAAAATGTCCTATGATTAAATGTCAGGAATTGTCAAAGCTGAGTTTAAATGTATTTGTCTACGGTGTATGTAAACTTCCCGACTTCAACTGTGCTCGTCTGCGGTCTATATGAGATCAATGTGACACTTAGATTAACTGCGTGCAGTCTTTATTTAACTAATTCTGTGACTTCTGAAGGTAATTGGTTGCACCATGTCTTATTAAGGGGGTGAATATATTAGTTATTTTCTAGATCTTTTTTTTAGAAAGTAACTCATCATCAGCTGTATGTGTGATGGTGAAGTCCTTTTTCTTTTCTCATGCTCTTTCTTACATGGCCCTCTCTCCATTTGGTCTTACAAGCTGTCATATCGGTTTAGTTCACTAGGGACCTTTCACTGCATTGGATAAGTAACCAATAACTCTACTGTGTGTGATTATTTAGTTAGCTAGTAAATAAATTAAACCAATTTGTGTATCGCTGATTCATTTATGCTAGGGTTCTTGCAAATATCCAAAGATTTTGCACAATTCAAAATGAGACTTATAGAAGATAACAATTCCTTGATGGCTGAAATGTAGGCGAGATATCTTTTGGAGTTAATTTGAAAAAGGTAACTCATGAAACAAACTTAAGTGGTGCCCCAAGATTGGCTGATGTGGTAATTGTTACATGAGTAATTTAATCATCGTAAAAATTAAACCTTGTTTTTATCAAATCGATTATCATCATCACATTAATGATAGCCAAAGACACGACACTACCAAGTGAATAGTGGTCTGTGAGAGTCTCGGTCTTAAAGCTAGTCAATTGGAGTGTGCAGATCTTTGTTTGGTGCCTGCATGGAAGGATGTCCCAGCAAGCTTTTCTCCCCAGTGGTTTGTTGTTAGGCAGGAGTCGTACAAGAAGCTCTCTCTCCTGCCAAAGGGATTACAGAGGGAGAACAACAAAACCACATGCCCGCTCCATGACTCGACATCACCATCTTGTCATATCAGGCCAATGCGATCCGCATACAACACCTCCTTTATGGCATGCGGCACCACTCTTTATTCCCCTCTGTGCTCCATGTGTTTTTATCATTATCCCTTTTCCCTCCCCCTCCCTCCCTCCATCACTTTACATTTCCAAATCAAGGATACTCTATTGATAGGACATTTGATAAATATTGCCAAGGCCAACTTGTGGTGAAATCTGCACGGAGCCTTCACCGTGCACTTCCACTTTAAGAGAGCATGAGCAGTAAGGAAGGAGGAAATAAAGAGGGCTCATTTAGCTCTTTGGGGAGGGGCTCTTGGGTGGTGCGACAGTTTGATTGTGTGTGCTGTGCAGCAGAAGTTGTTTGTTTTCAGCGTGTGTAGTTTACAAAGTATTTAACTCAATCATCGGTGTAATCGCTCTAGGCCGTGGTTGTTTTCGTTTGGGACTGCTCCCGTTATGGATCGCATGGATTAGTAGCAACATTGTTGCGAAGCTTTAACATACGAACTATCGGACAGTACACCTGCACGCCTGAAGACCACAGCCAAGATCTCTCTTGTTCTCTTTTTCTCTTCCCTCTATCGTTCCAGTGCTTTACCCTGCAACAGACTCTATTTTTCCAATGCACTTCCCATTGAAGTTCATTAGAGCTGGACTATTATTGCCCTGCCAGAAGTATTTGGACATTTTAGTTAAAAGGGAGGTTGCTTGCAAGTTGTGTATTATGTGAACTTTATTGAGGTGTACTAATGACATGTGGCTGAGAAGATTGTGGACATTTTTAAGGCCTTTGTGTCTATGAACACCCCCCACATTCATACCCTCTGCACTCCTCCACTGGACGATAAATGCATATTATTGCAAATCCTCTGACTGGGTTCTTTCTTGTATGAATTTTCTTGTACGAAGTCTGCCATTATTAGTATTATTATTGTATGAGGTATTCTTGTTTGGGTTACCCCTGTGCTGTGATGTGGGTTTTATATGGTGTGTATTATTTTTTTTCTCTCCACTGGCTATCTGGTAAACAGGCTACACTCTAGGCAGTCTCTTCTGCTGATGTGTGTGGGTCTGGTAGTGGTACTCTCTCTATTCTACTCTTTTCCTTTCGGCATGGTTAATACCTGCCTGGCGCCTGAACAAAATAATTCTTTACCCCTCTCTAATAAATACCGCTACACACTCACTTGTTTGACCAGCTTTTCAAAACACTTCATGGCTACCGACGTGACTACTACGGGCGGTAATCATTTAGGCAGGTTACCTTCGCTTCCTTGGGCACATGGACTATGGTGGTCTGCTTGAAACAACAACATGTAGGTATTGTAGACTTGGTCAGGGAGGGATTGAAAATGTCAGTGAAGACACTTGCCAGTTGGTCCGCACATGCATTGAGTACACGTCCTGGTAATCTGTCTGGCCCCACAGCTTTGAATTTTGACCTGTTTAAAGGTTGGCCAGAACAGCTGGTGCATTCATGCATGCTTCAGTGTTGATTGCCGCATTTAGCTCGTCTGGTAGATTCGTGTCACTGGGCAGCTCCTGGCTAGGTTTCCCTTCGTAGTCTGTATTAGTTTTCAAACCTTGCCACATTCACTAATATTGACTCACTTCTTGCAGCAGGCATTATAGAATTTTTTTTGAGAACTGTCTCACTCTTAATCATAAGCCCACATGCTAATCAGTAGCTAGCTGATCTTTATATTTCAAGTTTAGCCAACTTAGATCTATTTGCTAGCTAACAAGGCACAACAGTTGAATAGTCATGCACACCGTTCTGTCTGTCTCCTACTGTTTGAATAGCATTCTAGCCTGTCCACTGTTCAGATTTGAAATCAAGTGGCCTACCTTATTTCTCACAATGAGTGCACATTTATAAGACAGACTTGACATGTAGTATAACAGTCTTTGGCTAAAATGCTTCTAGCAGTATGTGGTACAGCAATGCCATGTGTGACAAACTAAGCATTTTTTAAAATCCGTTATTTTACCAGGTAAGTTGACTGAACACGTTCTCATTTGCAGCAACGACGTGGGGAATAGTTCCAGGGGAGAGGGGGATTAATGAGCCAATTGTAAACTGGGGATTATTAGGTGACCGTGATGGTTTGGGAATTTGGGTGCATACATTAACATTCCTGAGTAACTACAATGTTGTTAATCCATTCTACTTTATCTCTTAACACAGCCATTACATTTTAACCGTTTTAATCGTCATTGGCCCCATGGGGAAATCTTCACCGGCACCTGAGTTAGGAAGGGTGCCTGTCTTTGTAGTGACTGGGGTGTATTGATGCACCATCCAAAGTGTAATTAACTGCACCATGCTCAAAGGGATATTCAATGCCTGCTTTTAAATTATTTTTTACCCATCTACCAATAGATGCCCTTTGTGGAAAACCTCCCTGGTCTTTGTGGCTTAAGCTGTGCTTGAAATCTGCTGCTTGAATGAGGAACCTTTACAATTATCAGTGTGTGAGGTGTAGAGCTGAGGTAGTCATTCAAAAATCATGTTTAACACTGTTAATGCACACCGAGTGAGTCCATGCAACTTATTTAGACTTTGTTTTACCTCATGAACTTATTTAGGCTTGCCATAACAAAAGGATTGAATACATATTGACTCAAGATATTTCAGCTTTTCATTTGTAAACTGTAAAAAAAAAAAAAAAATAAATCCACTTTGACTATCTGGGGTATTGTGTATAAGATCAGTGACGCAAAATCTCAATTCAATCGATTTTTAAGTTCAGGTTGTAACACAAGATGTAGAAAAGGTCTAGGAGTGTGTATACTTTCTGAAGGCACTGTGTATACAGATCTTTGGTGTAAATAGGAAGGTGCACCCAGCACAGAAGGAGATGAGACCACATGAGAACAAGCAGGCATAAGCGTTTATTTTTTATTTTTTTTATTTCCGTTTGGAATATCGAGCTAAAACATAAGTCCAAATGAATTGAATGAATTCGATATATCGCCTAGCCCTATGCTCACCCCGTCTCTCTCAAGAAGGATGGCAGACGGGCATCGTACCGCTCAATGTCCTCTTCCACCCTTCTCCCTCCTTCTATCGCTCTTTCACACCATTTACCCTATTGAACAACCTCTGACCTACCACTAACATTCTTTCTTTTCCCTGCCCCTACCAGTCTTTTTGGTTAATGTGTGGTAGGTACATACTTGAAACATGCAATGTGGCCTCTTCATATGTAGCACACTTAACTGTGGTGAAAAGGGAACTCTCTTAAGTGTACTCAAACTAGGATGCTGTATGGAGGAATGGTGTATCAGCACGGCGGAGATGAACGATCTGTTGTCATTGAATTCGCCCAAGAAGCTCAACTCTTTCGTACACACACACACACTGCTCATTGCATGTCCAGCCAATGAATGTTGCTGATTCTTCTTGCCACACTGTCATTGATTGCCGCTCTCTCTCCTCACCCTCCCTCTCTCTCATTGCAGGAGAGCACATACAGTCACTGTGCTTTTCATTCTCACGTGCGTGTTGGTCTATGTCACTCTGTTGGAGGAGACACCCCAGGATACGACGTACAACACGAAAAGGTCAGCCATTCGGTTACACACACACACACACACACACACACACACACACACACGATGTCTCTCTTCTATAATCATGCAGCACGGTGACACACACTTAGTCACGACTGCTTGTGTGAAAGGAATCACTTCCACCTCGAACAGCCAGTCACCTTCAGCCCAGCTGGCTTGTCAGCACAGTCTTTTAGGTTCCTCCTTTATTTTTAGCTTTGACTGTTCAGTTCTTGGGCACTTTTTTGAAATGTCAAAATAGATATTGCACGGTAATACGTGCTCAACTCTTACGAAGTTCTGTAGCGTAAAGATGCTGTGAAGCCTAGTAAAAATCACACTATGAAAGAAATGGACAGCACTCAAGCAAATTAAATATTAATGGCTGTTGGAGAATACATCGAAGATTGCAAGGCATAGATATAATGTAGGAAAAAGCTAGGTATTGACTAATGGATGCTTTGGGGAGCAGAGGACTGTTTCTATTCCCACCCCCCTGCTTTGGTACTAGTCATTAACATGTACTTTTTTTGTATGTTTTGTGACTATGATGTAAGTAAGAACTTTAAGAGCCTTTGCATGGTCTTAAGCCATTTCAGTGTGTTTTGCGAGCAGAGGAATTTGGCAACATTGGGGAGTCTTCAGACGGAGGAAGTGTGTTTGCATGCTTGTTTCTGTGTGTAGTATTAGTGTTGGTGTTACTTAGGAAGGCGTTAACCCCAACCAGCTATTCCTGTTATCTGTGCTGACAATCCGATGGTCATTAACGGGATTTGTCGTGGTCAGCGAGGCCCAGCTCGCCTGGGAGATTAGAGCCCACTACAACTTCTTCCCCCCGGGTCATAACCTACGCCACTACCCTACTGCATGCCTGGCTTAATGCCTTCACCTGAATGCACTGATCCCCTGGGGGTGGTTGTCTCACGCACCTAGGCTTTCTCACCTTATCGCCTCTTCAGTCATGTGCACTGACATTATGGGTACAGCTAGCATGCCACACGTACTCAGCTTGCCTGGGCCCTGCCCTTAACTTGCCTGGTCTTCCACCTCTAAAACTTGCTCTTTCACCCACCTTGACCTACAGAACAACCTCTAAGGAGTGCTGAAAGTAAAATGATGATTTAATGCTCTTTAGCCAAAACATGGGTCAAATAATGACATTTTAATGCAAACCATGAATTCCAGTCCATGTATATAGATGTCATAATATTCTAAATGTATCTTTTTAGTCATCCTGTAAAGAGGACTGAGCTGTATGTGAGTTTATCATTAGTTGTTCTATTTACTGAAGTCTGCTTGTGTTTTCTACCAGAGGGATTGTGGCCAGCATCCTAGTGTTCCTCTGCTTTGGAGTGACACAAGCCAAAGATGGCCCATTCACCAGACCACATCCAGGTAACACAACCTCCAGCCGCAGTGCAAACACTCTTCACATTTCTGCTTCGTCGTGCTGTTGTACTTCAGTGAATACGAGCCTGCCAAGCCTTTTGATACGTAGCCTAAGTGCATTGACATGGGACACGCTCTCAGCAAAACTACATCCTGTCCAAAGAGACACTGTTAGTGAGTCAACATGGTCACTTTTACACTTTGAAAGAAGAAAAAGAGGGATTTAATTCTTTTGTGAAACCGAAAACCTATAATCTTCTTCCCAGATATGGCTTGCGGTGAATCGCTGCTTTCAACGGTGGTGGTGCTGCAGCACTGTGGACATGTCAAACATAAGTTGTCAACTGCCGTGGCAAGCACAGGTGTAAATCAAACTCTGTAATGGAGTATTGCTCTCCGGTCTTATTTTTATAGTTCACCTTTATTTAACCAGGCCAGTTGAGAACAAGTTGTCATTTACAACGGCGACGTTTGCCAAGATAAAGCATAGCAATTCAACACAAACAACAGAGTTAGACATGGAATTAACAAACATACATTCAATAATACAGTAGAAAAATCTATATACAGTGTGTGCAAATGTAGTAAGATTTAGGGAGGTAAGGAAATAAATAGGCCGTAGTGGTCGACGTAATGACAATTTAGCAATTAAACAGTGGAGTGATGGATGTGCAGATGAATGTGCAAGTAGAGATACTGGTGTGAAGAGCAGGTCTGTTCTTCCTCTGAAAATGTCTTCAGTGGGGAGAGAAAGAATGCATGCCTGCTTCCAGATCAATATAGATGTTTGGAGGCACAGCAATGGAGTGGGCCATGAAGACCATCCTGACTGTGTGTGAAGTACATCCAGATTACATGCACTGCATCAGATTACATTACAATGGAGTGGGCCATGAAGACTATCCCGACTGTGTGCGAAGTACATACAGATTACATACACTGCATCAGATTACATAGGGATTACAATACATCCGCCAAATCCAGATTCGTACGTCGGACTGCCAGATGGTGAAGCGTGATTTGTCTCTCCAGAGAACGCGTTTCCACTGCTCCAGAGGCCAATGGCGGCGAGCTTTACTCCACTCCAACCAATGCTTGCTGTTGCACATGGTGATTTTTAGGCTTGTGTGCGGCTTCTCGGTCATGGGAAACCAATTCATGATGCTCCCAACGAACAGTTCTTGTGCTGACATTGCTTCCAGAAGCAGTTTGGAACTCTGCAGTGAGTGCTGCAACAGAGGACAGACTATTTTTACACGCTTCAGCACTCTGCAGTCCCGTTCTGTGAGCTTGTTACCTACTACTTTGTGGTTGAGCTGTTGTTGCTCCTAGACGTTTCCATTTCACAATAACAGCACTTAGAGTTGACCGGGTCAGCTCTAGCAGGGCATACATTTTACGGGTGTGGCTGAAATGGCCAAATCCACAAATTTTTAAGGGGTGTTCTCATGCTTTTGTGTATGTATATAGTGTATCTATACTGATCAAAAAGTGTTTCTCTCAAATTTTGTGCACATCTGTTTCTATTCCTGTTAGTGAGCATTTCTCATTTGCCAAGATAATCCATCCACCTGACAGGGGTGGCATATCAAGAAGCTGATTAAACATAATGATCATTACACAGGTGCACCGAGTGCTGGGGACAATAAAATGCTACTCTAAAATGTGCAGGTGCACACAAGACAATGCCACAGATGTCTAATGTTTTGAGGGAATTGGCATGCTGACTGCAGGAATGTCCATCAGAGCTGTTGCCAGAGAATTGAATTTTCATTTCTCTACCATAAGTGGCCTCTAATGTCGTTTTTGAGAATTTGGCAATATGTTCAACCGCAGATCAAGTGTAACCAAGCCAGCCTAGGACATCCACTTCCGGCTTCTTCACCTGCCGCATGGTCTGAGACTAGCCACCCAGACAGCTGATGAAACTGTGGGTTTGCACACCAAATAATTTCTGCACAAACTGTCAGGAACCGTCTCTGGGAAGTTAATCTGCATGCTCGTCATCCCCACCAGGGTCTTGACCTGACTGCTGTTTGGCGTCGTAACCAACTTCAGTGGGCAAATGCTCACTTTCAATGGCCACTGGTACGCTGGAGAAGTGTGCTCTTTACGGATGAATCCTGATTTCAACTGTACCGGGCAGACTGCGTGTGTCGTGTTGGCAAGCGGTTTGCTGACGTCAACGTAGGGACCAGAGTGCCCCATGGTGACAGTGGGGTTATGATATGGGCAGGCATAAATTGGACAACGAATTCAATTGCAATTTGAATGCAGAGATACCGTGACGACATGCTGAGGCCCATTGTCGTGCCATTCATCCATCACCTCATGTTTCAGCATAATGCACAGTCCCATGTCGCAAGGATCTGTACGCAATTCCTGGGAGATTAAAATGTCCGTTCTTCCATGGCCTGCTCACCAGACATGTCACCCATTGAGTACGTTTTGGATACTCTGGATTGACATGTACAGCAGCGTTTTCCAGTTCCCGCCAATATCCAGCAACTTCGCACAGCCATTGAAGAAGAGTGGGGCAACATTCCACAGGCCACAATCAACAGCCTGATCAACTCTATGCAAAGGAGGTGTCGTGCTGCATGAGGCAAATGGTGGTCACACCAGATACTGACTGATCCACGCCCCTACATTATTTATTTATCTGTGACCAATATCTGTATTCTGTCAAGTGAAATGCATAGATTAGGGCCAAATCTGTTATCTGTGACCAACGATGCATATCTGGAACTTTGACTAACAATTTCAATAATAATAATAATGATTTGAGCCTACTTATACATAATTACACAATCATAAGCTTCCTATTCTACCTTCCTGAATAAATAATTAATTTAGGTTGTTTAAAAACTAATGTTAAAATAAGAACTCCATAATGATGCTTATAGCACACTATATTTCTATGATCATATAAAACATGTTTGTTAATATGTAGGTGTATGTAGCCTATAACAATGTTGGAAAATATTTGTTTCTTTTGGTCTTGTATTCTGTTAGCACAGTATGTTTTAATTCATATGATCTCATATTAGAAGTGATGTGCTCTACCCTGACAGTTGTTTTAACTTGGTAATTTCGTTAGCCATGTTTTTCACTCAAGTGTTGGAAAATTGCAATTCATGATCACAATTGCAATTTTTTGGGGGGTGGGCCAGATATTGCAATTTGTTGTTTTGTCCAAATCGTGCAGCCTAAATGCAGAGACAGATTTGGCATTTGTCTGTGTCGTTTCAAGCACCACCAGTTGAACAACTTTTTGTTTATTTAATCGCGGCATGTGCATTGGTCAGGAACAGTGGAAACTGGGAATTTGTCTTTTACAACATGTCCCATTCAGCTGTGAAACTCTGAATTGCACAATTCAATCTGAACATTTACCATATCAGCAATATGTTTCATGTCCTACCTGAAATTAAACCTGTCTGAACCTCTGTTGTGGTAACATCACAGGTGTATATTTTTCCAAGGCACATTAGGAGATCAGATCATAACATAGTATGTAGAGTCAGATGAGCTGAACTGTGAGTACATCCGTTTCTGTGAGGATCTCGTTATTCCCAAAAAGAAAGTCTCAACGTCTTCCCCAATAATAAACCGTGGGTAACTCTGGAATTAAAAATAATGTTTTTGAATCGGGTAGCACTAAAGAGAGAATAAAAAATATTCCAAGGCAACTCAAAAGCAAAATCAAGGAGTGCAAGGCAGCATACAAAGACAAAAATGAAAACCTTTTCAAGGACAGTGGGAAAGCCTGGCAAGGGCTACAAACCATTACAGGCTACAAACCAAAGAGCCATTGTAAACTCAGCAAAAAATGAAACGTCCCTTTTTCAGGACCCGGTCTTTCAAAGATAATTAGTAAAAATCCAAATAACTTCACAGATCTTCATTGTAAAGGATTTAAACACTTTTCCCCATGCTTGTTCAATGAACCATAAACAATTAATGAACATGCACCTGTGGAACGGTTGTTAAGACACTAACCACTTACAGGGAGTAGGCAATTATGAAAACTTAGGACACTAAAGAGGCCTTTCTACTGACTCTGAAAAACACCAAAAGAACGATGCCGAAGGTCCCTGCTCAGTTGTATGAATGTGCCTTAGGCATGTTGCAAGGAGGCATGAGGACTGCAGATGTGGCCAGGGCAATAAATTGCTATGTCCGTACTGTGAGACGTCTAAGTCAGCGCTACAGAGAGACAGGACGGACATCTGATCATTCTCACAGTGGCAGACCACGTGTAACAACACCTGCACAGGATTGGTACATCCAAACATCACATCTGCAGGGCAGGTACAGGATGGCGAACAACTGCCCAAGTTACACCAGGAATGCACAATCCCTCCATCAGTGCTCAGACTGTCCAAGGTAGGCTGAGAGAGGCTCGACTAAGGGCTTGTAGGCCTGTTGTAAGGCAGGTCCTCACCAGACATCACCGGTAACAACGTCGCCTATGGGCACAAACCCACCTTTGCTGGACCAGACAGGACTGGCAAAAAGTGCTCTTCAGTGACTAGTCATGGTTTTGTCTCACCAGGGGTGATGGCCAGATTCACATTTTTATAGTTGAAGGAATGAGTGTTACACCGAGGCCTGTACTCTGGAGCGGGATCGATTTGGAGATGAGGGGCCGTCATGGTCTGGGGTGGTGTGTCACAGCATCATCGGACTGGGCTTGTTGTCATTGCAGGCAATCTCAACACTTAGGGCCACTAACCATTTTGTTAGCTATTTAAGTAGTCCTACTTATACCTACTCATTTGTTTACTACAGGTGATGGATAGTCAAATGCAAACACGGCAACACTTGTCATGCTACAACACTACTTGTGGTTTGCAGGCATTGTCATCTTGTTGCCAAGGTGTTTCTATTTTGCAAAACAAATGGCCCATTTGTAGGAGACTAAAGTCTTGTATAGGACTGTATGGTGTGAAGGTTACTCCAGGGTTTTAGACTGGAGAAACTGGAGCTACGGTATGTATCCCTGCCCTACTACACTGTCAATAAACAAAACAAACTAAATGGATGCTGTGCAGTAATATGTTTCCTTGCGGTCCTTATTAGTGACTCAGTTTTGTGGTTATTTACTGTTTTCCGTTAACCCCGTAGAGTCGATTGGCACACTGGTGAGTCAACCGAAGTTATTTTATTTTCATTTTTAAATCCCATCAAAATGTTTCACTTTAAACCGAAGATATCTGTGACGAGACTCATCTGAAGGTAACCGGTACCGGTAATAAAAAGGAATGGAAGTATGAAGGTAGTTTTTGAGTTATTTTTTTTTTAGGACAGATGCATCAACCTGGTTTCTTATGATACATTTGTGGACTGTCCTTTTTGCCATTTATGAATGTGTTATTCAATGTGTTTCTGTGGGATTTAGTAGTAAAAGGCTGAAATCTATATATTGTTTGGATACCTGAGGGGGTCCTAAAATTCTAAACCAAATCGCTGAATGATCGATAGACCATCTTAAAACAATTCCATATGTCAGCTTAGCACTCCCGCCGCCTCCAATGTCTTACTCTAAAGAATTAACAAGGAAAGCACCTTGTGGATGTCCCAGGAGTGTAGATTATGCTAAAAATGTATAATTTTGTTATCTCTCTCTCTCTTCTCTCCAGCATACTGGCGCTTCTGGCTATGTGTCTCCGTTGTCTACGAGCTATTCCTTATCTTTGTGCTGTTCCAGGTGGGTCGATTGCACCAACACACACACACACACACACCTGAGCACTGAATTGTTTGTGCTATTATAGTTGCAATAGAATTGTTGTTTGAATGAATAATCACTACAATCAGCTTTGAAATACAGAGGCAAGTTCTCTCAGAGCACTGCCAACTAGGTATTTTTTAGTAAAGGGGGACAATCAAAAGGGAAAAGGATCAATGACATGATTAGATGCGGAATGGATCTGAAGGGACTTAAAGGGAAGATAACACATCTTCCAGAAACGAGTTAACTTCTCAATGTACATTGAGAAGTTATGTTCAAAGTATACTGAGTTTTACTGAGTTAAAGTTCATATAAGGAAATCGGTCAATTGAAATAAATAAATTAGGCCATAATCTATGGATTTCACATGTTGGAGCAGGTGAGCAGCCATGGGTGGGCCTGGGAGTCAGGCCCAGCCAATCGGAATGAGTTTTACCCCCACAAAAGGGCTTGATTACAGGTAGAAATGTTCCTCAGTTTCATCAGCCGTCTGGGAGGCTAGTCTGATAATCCCGCAGGTAAAGAAACCAGATGTGGAGGGCCTGGGCTGGCGTGGTTACACGTGGTCTGCGGCTGTGAGGCCGGTTGGACGTACTGCCAAATTTTCTAAAATGACATTTGAGACGTTTATGGTAGAAATTAACATTCCGTTCTCTGGCAGCAGCTCTGGTGGACATTCCTGCAGTCAGCATGCCAATTGCACACTCCCTCAACTTGAGGTATCTGTGGCATTGTGCTGTGTGACACAACTGCACATTTTAAAGTGGCCTTTTATTGTCCCCAGCACAAGGTGCACCTGTGTAATGATCATGCTGTTTAATCAGCTTCTTGATATGCCACACCTGTCAGGTGGATGGATTATCTTGGCAAAGGAGAAATGTTCACACACAGGGATGTAAAAAAATGTTTGAACAACATTTGAGAGCGAAGCCTTTTGTGTGTCTGAAACATTTCTGGGATCTTTTATTTCAGCTCATGAAACATGGGACCAACACTTTACATGTTGCATTTGTTTTTGTTCACTATACATAGACAAGTACTAAATACTATCAATTTGTGTATACTTAATTTACCCTCATTCATTAGACGGTCCGTGATGGGAGACAGTTTATGAAGTACATTGACCCCAAACTGGGGGTAGCCCTGCCGGAGAGGGACTATGGCGGCAACTGCCTCATATACGACCCGGGGAACACCACCGACCCCTGGCATAACATCTGGGTAAGACACGTGCGCGCACACATTAACCTGTAGCAAACAGCAATGGTGGCACCTGCAGGGACTGTGACACTAAAGATATTTCTCTTTCTCGGTGTGTGTGGCTGTCTCTTTCGCTTTCTAGGTGACTCTCTCGCGCTCTCTCGGTGTGTGTCTCTCTCTGTCTCGCTTGCTTTCTCGCTGTCTTGCTCGACGGAGTAATACTTCACTCAGTGCTCCTACTGGGTTCCCTTAAGCCAACAGACTGCCAGAGTGGACTGTACACTCAAATATTGGCTTTCTGTGGGCTTTTTAATTTTGTAACCATTAAATTCCACTCATTAATCACTCATTTCCACAGATATTTAAATCCACTGTTGTCCGCGTCAAACAAGGTTCTCAGTTCTTTGTTAACATGGTTGTAAAAGGGCCGTCCCAAAGATCACTGTTGACAAAGGTTAAAAAAAAAATGCTATTTTTGCAGGACAAGATGGATGGCTTTGTCCCCGCTCACTTTCTTGGCTGGTATATTAAGGTGGGTCTGAGTAGCGTACTGTATTTTTAAGCCTATATTTCATGCTTGATTAGCATTAATACTGGATTAAAGGTAGAGTTGGCAATATGACGGCATCACACACAGTGGTGGGTGACTGCTTTACAGGAAGCCACAACATTCACATCTCCCATCTCTCTCTCCCTTCTTCTGTCAAGACACTTGTGATCAGAGACTGGTGGATGTGTATGATCATCAGCGTGATGTTTGAGTTCCTGGAGTACAGTCTGGAGCACCAGCTTCCCAACTTCTCTGAGTGCTGGTGGGACCATGTATGTACCTCTTCTTCATAACACACCAGGATATGTTTGTCCACTGTTGAGTTTGGATAATGGATGTTTGATACTAGGAGGCAATTCAAAAGCAAATTGACTTTATTGAATTTCAAGTCTGTCAGTTGAATGTAAAATAAATAAATGTTTTTGACTTTTTTATTTAACCAGGCAAGTTGAGAACAAATTCTTATTTACAATGACTGCCTAGGAACAGTGGGTTAATTGCCTTGTTCAGGGGCAGAACGACAGATTTTTACCGTGTCAGCTCGGGGCTTCGATCTAGCAACCATTCGGTTACTGGCCCGACACTAACCACTAGGCTACCTGCCGCACCGTCAGTAGATCGGTCTCCCTGTAAGTAGATACTGAATGTTATGTGCAGAAAGCTTGAGTTAGGATTTTGTCTTTAGAGAATGCCGAATGCCATGTCTTGTTCTGTGAATCCTAAATGTCATGTCTGTCTTTCAGTGGATAATGGATGTGCTGGTGTGTAATGGCCTGGGGATCTACGCTGGGATGAAGACCTTAGGCTGGCTGTCTATGAAGCCCTACCAGTGGCAGGGACTGTGGAACATCCCCACATACAAGTATGCTGCCCACCTCCTGTCACCTTGGTTACCCTTCCTTAAGCTTGTGCACAAAGAAGTCCCAATGTCATAAGAGTTATAGATATGGCTGTTGTTTACTTAACTAATATTCTCCCACCAAAGAGTTTGTAGTAGTAGTTTTTTTTAATAGAATGTTCTCATTTCTTATTAGGGATGGATAGTGTACGATATGTGTGTATGTGTCTGTTAATCAGAGGGAAGATCAAGCGCATGGCCTTCCAGTTCACACCCTACAGCTGGGTCAAGTTTGAGTGGAAGCCTGCCTCTAACCTACGCAGGTGGCTGGCTGTCCTGGGAATCATCTTCATGGTGAGACTCTCTCACTGTTGCTCTCCCTCTCATTTCTCTCACTTAACTCTTTGTCGACTGTCACTCTCTGTCTAGGTTGCGCTCTCACGTTCACGCTCCCCCACACTAAATCTGCCGCTTATCTCTCTCTCTCCTCAAGTCTTCCTCCTCTGACCTGTAATCTCTCTGTAATCTCTCTGCAATCTCCCTGCCTGTCTCTCCATCTCTCTCCCTTCTCTCTTGTCCTCTCTGTTAGTTCCTGCTGGCGGAGCTGAACACCTTCTACCTGAAGTTTGTGCTGTGGATGCCTCCGGAGCACTACCTGGTGTTGCTTCGCCTCGTCTTCTTTGTCAACGTGGGTGGAGTGGCCATGAGGGAGATCTACGACTTCATGGACGACCCGTGAGTATTAGTAACACTATGTATTGTGTGCAGTGTGTCTACAACTGACGAGCAATTAAATCCTCGGTGTCCTCCGTCCTCCCTCAGGAAGTTCTATAGGAAGCTGGGGCAGCAGGCGTGGCTGGTGGCGGCCATCACTGTGACCGAGTTCCTCATCGTAGTCAAATACGACCCCAGGACCATCATGCTGCCCATCCCCTTCTTCGTCACCCAATGCTGGTTCCTGGGCATCGTCCTCATCCTCAGCTGGACATTGTGGCGCTTCTTCATCCGGTAAGCTGCCAACCAGTCTGCCTGTCTCCTCTGTTGTAGAACATAGCAATAATGACACTAATGTGTATATACTGTAAAAGAGGTCTTCAGCAGTGTTCGGGTCATGAACTGGAGTCGTTCTGGTCTCTTCTGTTACCTCTTCCGATTCATTTAATGAATTGATAAGAAATGCCTTGCATGAAATTCATGTTTATGAATACATTTATGTTGATTCTTCATGGAAGCTTATGTTCATTAGCTGCCCATTTTATTATTTTAGTAATGTAATATGTATCTTTGTTTTTGCATTTTTTTCCTGTTCGTGTCCCCATATGGTATAATAGTTGTGTATGTTTTTTGCATGGTTGAGTGTGCCATTTTTATTTTATGTTGCCCTCCTCCCCCCATGCTGGACGTGACTGGCTATATTAGCCCTGCATGTTAAAGCTTCTCATCTGTTTTCTCCACCCCTCCTGCTGTCCCTTCATGTTCTTAGCGGCAATGTTCATGTCCAGTGAGGTAGGTGCAGGAGCGAGGCTGTGCCTGTTCTCCTACGAAGCGGTGGTCTGTCGTTGGTGTCATCATCACCCACCTTCTCTGGATCCAAAATGGATCCATGTTTTCCTCCACAGAATCAATCCATCTCATGATGCGTGTTGTTTTCGGTTCTGCCGTGTCGTACTACTATCCTCTTCCTGTTTTTTCTTGTTTTGTTTTTCTGACCTCACACTCGGGCCTTTTTGTCTTTTCTCTCTCAGATTGTTCCTCAATTAGAAAAGGGTTTGATCAAGTGAAAACACTAAATGAAGTGGAAGTTGTCAACTGCACACTTTAAAGTGCCATTCTGGAACATTTGGAAAGCTATGACTACAGTGCATTCGGGAAGTATTCAGACTCCTTTTTCCACAATTTGTTACGTTTACAGCCTTATTCTGAAATTGATAAGAGAAAATCCTCATCAATTTACACACAATGGCCCATAATGACAAAGCGAAAACAGGTTTAGTAATTTTGGCAAATTTTATATTAAAAAAAATATCAAAACATACCTTATTTACGTAGGTATTCACTCTAAATTGAGCTCCAGTGCATACTTTTTCCATTGATCATCCTTGAGATTTTTCTACAACATGATTGATGTCCACCTGTGGTAAATTCGATTGATTGGGCATGATTTGGAAAGGCACACACCTGTCTGTATAAGGTCCCAGAGTTGACAGTGCATGTCAGAGCAAAAACCAAGCCATGAGATCAAAGGAATTGTCTGGTAGAGTGCTGAGACAGGATTGTGTCTAGGCACAGATCTGGGGAAGGGTACCAAAACATTTCTGCTGCATTTAAGGTCCCCAAGACAAGTGGCCTCCATCAGGCTTAAATGGAAGAAGATTGGAACCACCAAGTCTCTTCCTAGAGTTGGCCGCCACCCCAAACTGCGCAATCGGGAGAAGGGCCTTGGTCAGGGAGGCGACCAGGAACCTGATGGTCACTCTGACAGAGCTCCAGAGTTCCTCTGTGGATATGGGAGAACCTTCCAGAAGGACAACCATCTCTGCAGCACTCCACCAATCAGGCCTTTATTTTTAGAGTGGCCAGACGGAAGCCACTCCTCAGTAAAAGGCACGACAGCCCATTTGGAGTTTGCCAAAAGGCACCAAAGGACTCTCAGAACATGAGAAACAAGATTCTCTGGTCTGATTAAACTCTTTGGCTTGAATACCAAGTGTCACGTCTGGAAGAAACCTGGCACCATCCCTACAGTGAAGCATAGTGGTGGCAGCATCATGCTTTCGGGATTTTCTTCAGCAGCAGGGACTGGGAGACTAGTCAGGATCAAGGGAAAAATGAATGGAGCAAAGTACAGAGAGCCTTGATTTAAACCTGCTCCAGAGCACTCAGGACCTCAGGCTGAGCCAAGACAATGCAGGAGTGACTTTGTGACAAGTCTCAATGTCCTTGAGTCGGGCCTTGAACCCGATCGAACATCTCAGGAGAGGTCTGAAAATAACTGCAGCAACGCTCCCCATCCAACTTTGCAGAGCTTGAGATGGTCTACAGAGAAGAATGGGAGTAACTCTCCAAATATTTACATTTACATTTTTTTAAACATTTAAGTCATTTAGCAGACGTTCTTATCCAGAGCGACTTACAAATTGGTGCATTCACCTTATGACATCCAGTGGAACAACCACTTTACAATAGTGCATCTAAATATTTTAAGGGGGGGGGTGAGAAGGATTACTTTATCCTATCCTAGGTATTCCTTAAAGAGGTGGGGTTTCAGCTGTCTCCGGAAGGTGGTGATTGACTCCGCTGTCCTGGCGTCGTGAGGGAGTTGGTTCCACCATTGGGGAGCCAGAGCAGAGAACAGTTTTGACTGGGCTGAGCGGGAACTGTACTTCCTCAGTGGTAGGGAGGCGAGCAGGCCAGAGGTGGATGAACGCAGTGCCCTTATTTGGTGTAGGGCCTGATCAGAGCCTGGAGGTACTGAGGTGCCGTTCCCCTCACAGCTCCGTAGGCAAGCACCATGGTCTTGTAGCGGATGCGAGCTTCAACTGGAAGCCAGTGGAGAGAGCGGAGGAGCGGGGTGACGTGAGAGAACTTGGGAAGGTTGAACACTAGACGGGCTACGGCGTTCTGGATGAGTTGTAGGGGTTTAATGGCACAGGCAGGGAGCCCAGCCAACAGCGAGTTGCAGTAATCCAGACGGGAGATGACAAGTGCCTGGATTAGGACCTGCTCCGCTTCCTGTGTGAGGCAGGGTCGTACTCTGCGGATGTTGTAGAGCATGAACCTACAGAAACGGGCCACCGCCTTGATGTTAGTTGAGAACAACAGGGTGTTGTCCAGGATCACGCCAAGGTTCTTAGCGCTCTGGGAGGAGGACACAATGGAGTTGTCAACCGTGATGGCGAGATCATGGAACGGGCAGTCCTTCCCCGGGAGGAAGAGCAGCTCCGTCTTGCTGAAGTTCAGCTTGAGGTGGTGATCCGTCATCCACACTGATATGTCTGCCAGACATGCAGAGATGCGATTCGCCACCTGGTCATCAGAAGGGGGAAAGGAGAAGATTAATTGTGTCGTCTGCATAGCAATGATAGGAGAGACCATGTGAGGTTATGACGGAGCCAAGTGACTTGGTGTATAGCGAGAATAGGAGAGGGCCTAGAACAGAGCCCTGGGGGACACCAGTGGTGAGAGCGCGTGGTGAGGAGACAGATTCTCGCCACGCCACCTGGTAGGAGCGACCTGTCAGGTAGGACGCAATCCAAGCGTGGGCCGCGCCGGAGATGCCCAACTCGGAGAGGGTGGAGAGGAGGATCTGATGGTTCACAGTATCGAAGGCAGCCGATGGGTCTAGAAGGATGAGAGCAGAGGAGAGAGAGTTAGCTTTAGCGGTGCGGAGCGCCTCCGTAATACAGAGAAGAGCAGTCTCAGTTGAATGACTAGTCTTGAAACCTGACTGATTTGGATCAAGAAGGTCATTCTGAGAGAGATAGCGGGAGAGCTGACCAAGGACGGCACGTTCAAGAGTTTTGGAGAGAAAAGAAAGAAGGGATACTGGTCTGTAGTTGTTGACATCGGAGGGATCAAATACAAATACAGGTGTGCCAAGCTTGTAGTGTCATACCCAAGAAGACTCGAGTCTGTAATCGCTACCAAAGGTGCTTCAACAAAGTACTGAGTAAATGGTCTGAATACTTATGTAAATTAGTCATTTCAGTTTTTATTTTTAATACATTTGCAACAATTTCTAAACCTGTTGCTTTGTCGTTATGGGTTATTGTGTGTGGATTGATGAGGGGGGGGGGGGACAATAACAATTGTTGTATAAGGCTGTAACTTAATGAAATGTGGAAAAAGTGAAGGGGTCTGAATACTTTCCGAATGCACTGTATGACTCATTCCTCAACCACCAACACAGTTTATAAAGTATGACATGGCATGAGCTGGTGGTGTGATGCTGTGTCAATGATTATTTCCTGTAACATGCCATGTCACCCTGCAAGAAGTAGAAAAATGACTTAACTCAAGGCTGGTTTTCTAAAGCTGACATGTCATGTTATCTCTGAGGGCTTTTCTAACGATTCTCCCTGGCAAACCCAGTGTGGCCAAACCCCCTTCTGGAGAGCTACCCTCCTTCTGGAGAGAGAGATGGCTACCCTCCTTGGGTGCATGCAGTTTCTCAACTCTTGTCCTTTAGTACCCTCAGCGGTCAACATTTTTGCTTGAACACACATAATTCTACAAATCAGCAGCTCAGGAGCCGGGTAAGCTTGATTAACTGAATCCGGTGTGTTAAAGCAGAGCTGGAGCACACCCAGTAGCTCTCTACAAGAGGGTTGGCCGTCCTGGCTGTATGACAGGAGCTTCAACCTGTCAGTCAGCATGCTGACCCCACCCGCCATCCTCTGATAGCCAATCAGATCAGCAGCTCCTCGCCCTGCACCTTCCACCAACTGTCTTCAGTCATGGTTCTGAAGCGTACAGAGGAATATATATATATATCCCCATCCGCCCGCATGTTGTCTGGACATGCCGTCTTTAAACAGAGACTTGACAGGTGGTCTCCTCCTCCCCAGCTGTATGTCTTACTATTCTACACTGTCCCTTAGGGAGGATGGGGTGAGCGTGTTCATAACCATTGGGGGTGCTTTAGAATCAGGGTATTTGTAAGTGTGTGTGAAGAAATGTGCTAACGTTTAGGCCTATGTAGGCCGGTGAACATCCTTATACGTGTGTGTGTGCCACTGTGTCCCCCTTGACTCTCCTCCTCTGCTCTACCCGCAGTGACATCACTCTCCGCTACAAAGACGCTCGCCGACGGAAGCAGGAGGTCACAGGGGACTGTGGCCGTCCCCATGGCAACGGTGGCACGGCAACCCCGTCGGGACGCAGCAAACTCAACGGCATCTCCGAGTCTCTCCGACACAGGAAGTCCTGAGAGGCGGAGCCTGCCGCTGGTAGGGGGTGGGGAAAGGGACAAAAAAAAAAGAGCCGCAAAGCGCTGCAGCGCCATACACACGCAGGGCACCTGGATCACAAGTGTAGAGGTGTGTCTGGGGGAAGGGGGATGTTGTTCTTGTGCCTACCTGAACAGTGTCATAGTCATTCCTGTGCTGGCTTTTCACTGTTAACACTAATCACAGAACAAAACACCGAACAGGGATTTGGGGTTGTGGTGTCAGCTAGCTATCCCATACTACAGGGATTTACCTCATGTACGTTCATTGTGTAATCGTGCTGGGAAATTTACGGGGGCGATTTTATTATTCTATGTTAATTTAATTGGGTCCAAATTTTTACTTTTTTTTTGCAAAACTGGGATCACAAAGGGTATTGGGTTGGGACAGATGATGGATTTTGTTTTCACGTGGCAGAATTATGTTAACTTAAAATGTAATCAGGATGAAGTAAGGGTTGGGAGGGAGAGGAACTGAACCCCCCCAAGGGGCCAGCAAACATACTTACAAGCTAAATAACAGACAAAACTTTGAACAAATCCATGTTCAAGCCATTTTCTGCTAAAGCAGGGTTTCCCAAACTCGGTCCTGGGACCCCCCTGGGTGCTTGTTTTTTCCTCTAGCACTACACAGCTGACTCAAATGATCACCGTTTGATGAGGAGTTGGTTATTTGAATCAGCTGTGTAGTGCTATGGCAAAAAACAGAACGTGCACCCAGGGGGGCACACCAGGGTTTGGGGAAACCCTGGTCTAAACCATTTGGGCTGTGCCACTCAACCTGCGCTAGGGAAATTAAGTCCCAATGCCGTGGATTGCAATCGTTATATCCTAGTAACATGTGGTAATGATGGCTGAAACATGACAGACGATGGTATTCAAACCAAATTGGATGCAAAGGAGGGATGCAAAGCTGGCCAAAACGAGCTTTAAATACAGAATGAACATCTGTACAATTCAAAAATATGCTTAAAGAATGCAGGGCACACACAGCCATTGGAGAAATGTGAACCATGTCTGACACACCTGTATTTAATTAGGCTCTTTAACGTCTTAATTAATCACTCTGGCGTCTTCATGGGAAATGCGTCTCAGAATAGCCAAAAGCCAGGGGACTGGTAACAATTAGTGTGGGCTTTCAAGTTGAAGTGGTAGCTACAGTATTATATAACCCTTTGGCCCTCGCCGCACTGTTCATCATGGGTGACTCAAGCCTCAATGACATGAAGGGACTGAGAGGCGTCCACATTGTGGATGTTGGCTACAGACTTAATCCACTTGTTGGTGATCACCCTCCCAATAAATAAGGGGGAGAAAAAAAGCACATCACAAAGACGAGACTAAAGTGGGCAGCATTTGCACTGCTCAGGGCTCAATGGTGACTCTTGCTGGGATATGAACTTCGGCACCTTGATTCCATGTGTAATTACAAGCACCATCCAATGTAAAATAACTAGTTGTGAGTCGCAATAGGTGTTTGTGTGTGTGTCACTGGATGGAGAGTAGAAGACTTGTGCTAAATAGTTCCAAACTGCCTGATGTGACCTAGAACATGCTTAATGCCATTTATAATATATTGTGAATGTAAACCAGCAGCTCTAAACCTTAAAATAAGGCGGCTTCTCATTAAACACCAATTATTTAACATGTTATGTGGTGGTTATAAACTGGGCTGTAGTGCAACGTAGAATCAGAGGAGTTTGCCATTGAAGTCTATATATATATATATATATATATATTTTCTCAAAAGTTTCCTTTTTTAATCGTAATGCTCCTTCCTCTCTCCTTCCAGAAATGTTTCTGAAAATTATGGCGTGTGTATATTTGTCTGTATATTTGTCTGTATATATGTATGTGTACATTACATACATTATATATACATACATGTCTCTCTGTGTGTCTGTCTGTGCACAGTACCAGTCAAAAGTCACACCTACTCAAGGGTTTTTCTTTATTTTTACCATTTTCTGCATTTTAGAATAATAGTAAAGACATCAAGTTATGAAATAACACATATGGAATCATGTAGTAACCCATTTTTGTTTTTTTAACAAATCAAAATATATTTTAGATTTGATTCTTCAAAGTAGCCACCCTTTTCCTTGACGGCTTTGCACACTCTTGGCATTCTCTCAACCAGCTTCACCTGGAATGCTTTTCCAAAAGTTTTGAAGGAGTTCCCACATGTGCTGAGTACTTGTTGGCTGCTTTTCCTTCACTCAGCGGTCCAACTCATCCCAAACCATCTCAATTTGCTTGAGGTTGGGTGATTGTGGGGCCAGGTCATCTGATGCAGCACTCCATCACTCTTCTTCAAATAGTCCTTACACAACCTGGAGGTGTTGGGTCATTTGTCCTGTTGAAAAACAAATGATATTCACACTAAGCGCAAACCAGATGGGATGGTGTATCTCTGCAGAATACTGTGGTAGCCATGCTGGTTAAGTGTCCCTTGAATGTTAAATAAATCGGAGAGTGTCACCAGCAAAGCACCATAACACCAGTTCCGTGCTTTACGGTGGGAAATACACATGCGGAGATCATCCATTCACCCACACCGCGTCTCACAAAGACACGCTGGTTAGAACCAAAAATCTCCAATTTGGACTCATCAGACCAAAGGACACATTTCTACCGGTCTAATGTCCATTGTTTGTGTATCTTGGTCCAAGCAAGTCTCTAATTCATATTGGTGTCCTTTAGTAGTGGTTTCTTTTCAGCAATTTGACCTTGAAGGCCTGATTCACACAGCCTCCTCTGAACAGTTGATGTAGAGATGTGTCTGTTACTTGAACTCTGAAGCATTTATTTGGACTGCAATTTCTGAGGCTGGTAACTCTTATGAACTTATCCTCTGCAGCAGAGGTAACACTGGGTCTTTTCCTGTGGTGGTCCTCATGAGAGCCAGTTTCATCATAGACCTTGATGGTTTTTGCAACTGCAAAAATAACTTTTAAAGTTCTTAATGTTCCGTATTGACTGACCTTCATGTCTTAAAGTAATGATGGACTGTTGTTTCTCTTTGCTTATTTGAGCTGTTCTTGCCATAATATGGACTTGGTATTTTTCCAAATAGGGCTATCTTCTGTATACCACCCCTACCTTGTCACAACACAACCCCTGTTAATTGAAATGTGTTCCTGGTGACTACCTCATGAAGCTGGTTGAGAAAATGCCAAGAGTGTGCAAAGCTCTCAAGGCAAAGGGTGGCTATTTTGAAGAATCTCAAATATAAAATATTTTATTTGTGTGACAGTTTTGGTTACTACATGATTCCTTATAGTTTTAATATCTTCATTATTGTTCTACAATGTAGAGAATAGTGAAACATTAAGAAAAACCCTTGAATGAGTGTGACTTTTTACCGGTAGTGTGTGTACAGTGCCTTTGGAAAGTATTCAGACCCCTTGATCTTTTCCACATTTTATGTTACGGCCCGATTCTTCTAAAATTGTTTTTTTTTAAATACATATAATAATTGAATCTACACAATACCTCATGTCAAGGCAAAGTTTATTTTATTTTTTGCAATTGTATAAATATAGAAACTGATGCCTTGTTTACCTAAGTATTCAGACCCTTTTCTATGAGACTCGAAATTGAGCTCAGGTGCATTCTGTTTCCGTTGATCATCCTTTGTATTTCTACAACTTCATTGGAGTCCAACTGTGGTAAAAAAAAAAAAAATATTGATTGGACATGATTTGGAAATATAAGGTCTCATAGTTGACCGTGCATGTCAGATCAAAAACCCTACCATTAGGTCGAAGGAATTGTCCGTAGAGCTCCGAGACGGGATTGTGTCGAGGCACAGATCTGGTGGAAGAGTATCAAAAAATGTTTGGAGCATTGTAGATTCCCAAGAACACAGTGGCCTCCCATCATTCTTCCTAGAGCTCTAGAGTTCCTCTGTGGAGATGGGAGAACCTTCCAGAAGGACAACCATCTCTGCAGAACTCCACCAATCAGACTTTTATGGTAGGGTGCCCAGACGGAAGCCACTCTTTAGTAAAAGGCACAGAACAGCCCGCTGTCAGACCATGAAAAACAAGATTATCTGGTCTGATTGAACCAACATTGACCCTTTACTCAGTACTTTGTTGAAGCACCTTTGGCAGCAATTACAGCCTCGTCTTTTTGGAATGACGCAACAAGCTTGACACACCAGTATTTTGGGAGTTTCTTCCTCTTTGCAGCTAATCTAAAGCTCTGTCAGGTTGGATGGGAAGTGTTGCTGCACAGCTGCTTTTAAGTCTCTTCAGAGATGTTTGATCAGGTTCAAGTCCAGGCTCTGGCTGAGCTACTCTAGGACATTTAGATACTTGTCCCGAAGCCACTCCTGCGTTGTCTTGGCTGTGTGCTTAGGGTCGTTGTCCTCTTAGATGGTGAACCTTCACCCCCAATCTGAGGCCCTAAGCGCTCTGGAGCAGGGTTTCAAGGATCTCTGTACTTTGCTCTGTTCATCTTTGCCTTGATCCTAATTAGACTCCCAGTCCTTGCTACAGAAGAACATCCCACAGGATGATGCTGTCACCACCATGCTTCACTGTAATGATGGTGCCAGGTTTCCTCCAGACCTGATGCTCGGCATTCAGCCCAATGAGTGTGATTTTGGTTCAGACCAGAGAATCTTTAGGTGCCTTTTGGCAAACTCCAAGTGGGCTGTTGTGCCTTTTACTGAGGGGCTTCCGTCTGGCCGCTCTATCATAAATGCCTGATTGGTGGAGTGCTTCAGAGATGGTTGTCCTTCTGGAAGGTTTTCCGATCTCCAGAGGTACTTTGGAGCTCTGTCAGAGTGACTGTCGGGTTCTTGGTCACCTCCCTGACCAAGGCCCTTCTCCCCCAATTGCTCAGTTTGGTTGGGTGGCCAGCTCTTGTAAGAGTCTTGGTGGTTCCAAACTTCTTCCATTTAAGAATGATGGATGCCACTGTGTTCTTGGGGACCTTCAATACCGCAGAAATGTTTTTGTACCTTCCCCAGATCTATGCCTCGACACAATCCTGTCTCGGAGCCCTACGGACAATTCCTTCGACCTCATGGCTTGGTTTTTGCTCTGACATTTACACTCTACTGTGGGACCTTATATAAACAGGTGTGTGCCTTTCCAAATCATGTCCAATCAATTGAATTTGATCAATGGAAACAGGATTCAGCTGAGCTCAATTTTGTGTCTCATAGCAAAGGGTCTGAATATTTATGTAAATAAGGTTATTTTATTTTATTTGTAATACATTTGCAAAAATTTCTAAACCTGTTTTCACTTTGTCATTATGGGGTATTGGGTGTGTAGATTGTTACATTTCAGCCTTCATCAATGTGTAAAGTCCAGGGCTCTGAATACTTTCCAAATGGGGGGTGTGTGTTTTTTAAAATTGGTTTCAGAACATTTTGCCCCCTTTGAATGTGCAGGCTGCCTGTACAAAAACAAAAAATGTTTAGCTGAAGTATCCCTAAGTCTGTACCTGTTTTCTTGTACTATGTTATATGTTGGAGTGTCTTGAAGATGACACTAAGCATTTTTTAAAATTATTATTATTTTAGACGTGGGCCCGGGAATTCAGTCTACCGTGCCCGTTGCGAAGGATCAGGATTTCGGGCCAATTCTATTTCAATTCAGGAAACTCTGATGATGATGATTGAAATTCAAAGTATTGGCTTGATAATTGTTCATTGTTTTCTATGTTTACTTTTCAAGCTGATGGCACTGAAATGAGATTGATCCCCAAACCTGCTTATTCTCCAAAACCTGATCCCCAAGCAACAGAGACTAGTCTGGTTTCAATGATGGGCTCTTTTGGCATAGAGGAACGATGTCATTGCCTACGTTGATAAGGGTGAGATCTGGTGACTCTCCCAACAAATCACGAAGCTGACATGCCAAAACCTTGTGAAGCAAAGGTTGCAGCCAAAATCTATTTTGTATTATATTCAAGTGGGTAAAGTAGTTGCATAAGCAGTGACGTGGTTCCCCTATGCCAAAATAGTCTGTCATTGAAACCAGAACTTAGTCATTGACCACATTTACATGCACACCAATATCCTGTTGCTTTTCGTGCAGTGCGCAGGCTCAATCTTACAAATCATGGGTGTTGTGTGAAATTTTCATTTGATTTGTCAAATAAATCTCTTCCAAAAGGTAGGCTACCTGCACAGTTCGTACGACCAAAATAATTATATTAATTTAGCTGATTCTCCGTACTGGACTCAAGAGATTAATAAAAAAGTATAATATTAATATTCTTCATTCTTGTTCCCAAGACATTTGTTGTATAATTTTACTGCTAGTGATAGTATTATATGAGACTGCATGTGAGAGGTTATAGGCCCTACTGTCAGTCTGTTTCTGTTACAATTCCATTTAACCTATAACTTAAATGAGGAATATTCAGTTTATTCATTCCAGAATAAGACCTTAAGCGGGATATGAGATACTATCCGAAATACTGTGCCCATGTAAATTTGGTCCCTGTGCTTCCTAGGGTCGGGTTTCTGAGACTCAAATCTGTTTGACTTGCCTAATTAAATAAAGGTAAAAAATGTAATAAGGCCTCTAGCGTGGTGTCGGGTAAGTGAACTCCCACTCTTAGCCACAAGAGGGCAGCAGATCCCTTCTGTCTCAGACTCTGCCTGTGCGGTTGGTCTGAGAGGGCTGTTAAAGCCATTTTCTACAGTTTGAATAAATGTGAACATGTAAAGGATAGTAAACAAAAAAATGAAATGCTGCTGTAGCATGTTATTTTATAAAGTTTTCAATAAAATCTAATGAAAAATGTGAACATTTGTTGTCCTGGCTTTATTTGTGACTCATCAATTATGCATGGTGCAGCTCACATGGCAAATTTCCACTGAGAATTTACACCGATGTTTTACCAAAAAGGCGCAGACGTTTGTTTCCACCTACACGGCCCGGCTCCAGTGACACACAAGGCCGTGTCCTCAGCGGACCTGCTCTGACAGCGGGGTCGCTGGTACTTTTCAGCTGGCATTTATATAACAATGGAATAATTGTGAACATGGGTTCACACCTTCCACTGTTTACACCAATTCACAAAGCAACACCACCAACACTGCTCTCCCAGTTCTCTCCACTGCATCCAGCAACTTGAGGCAGGTCTGTCAAATGTTCAGACTGCTTTGCTGTTACGTGGTTGGCCAGGGACTTTATCGAAGTCTCATCTCACTCAACCAATAGCTGCAGATGACCCTATGCCAGTTCGCTCTTATGGGAATGATCTTAATACCCTCTCTGACTTTACACTTCATAGAGGGCTCACGCTTATGAAACTAAATGTGACAAATATGATAGAAAAAATGGACACAATTGACACAGCTTTAGGGCTCATGCCTGACATTCTGGTTCTCTAGGAAACATGGTTGAATCTTCACTGAACAAAAATATAAACAACAATTTCAAAGATTTTACTGAGTTACAATTCACTCAATTAAAAAATATATAATAATTAATTAGACCCTAATCTATGGATTTCATGACTGGGAATACAGATGTGCATCTGTTGGTCACAAATACCTTAACGGTGGGGACGTGGATCAGGAAACCAGTCTGTATCTGGTGTGACCACTATTTGCCTCATGCAGCATGACCCATCTCCTTCACATAGAGTTGATCAGGCTGTTGATTGTGGCCTGTGGAATGATGTCCCAATCTTCAAGGGCTGTGCAGATATTCGATATAGGCAGGAACTGGAACACGCTGTCGATCCAGAGTATCCCGAACTTGCTCAATGGGTGACATTTCTGGTGAGTATGCAGGCCATGGAAGAACTGGGCCATTTTCAGCTTCCAGGAATTGTGTACAGATTGTAACATGCGGTCTTGTATTATCATGCTGAAACATGAGGTTAGGCGGCAGGTGAATGGCACGACAATGGGCCTCAGGATCTCCTTAAGGTATCTGCATTCAAATTGCCATCGATCAAATACCATTGTGTGCGTTGTCCGTAGCTTATGCCTGCCCATACCATAACCCCACCTCCATGGGGCACTCTTCACAATGTTGACGTCGTCAAACCGCTCACCCACACGCTACACTGTCTGCCATCTACCCAGTACAGTTGAAACCAGGATTCATACCCAAAGAGCACACTTCTTCAGTGGCCATCGAAGGTGAGCATTTGCCCACTGAAGTCGGTTTTGACTCCGAACTGCAGACAGATGAGCTTCCTTGAGACTGTTTCTGACAGTTTGTGCAGAAATTCTTTGGTTGTGCAAACCCACGGTTTCATCAGTTGTCCGGGTGGCTGGTGTCAGATGATCCCGCAAGTGAAGGAGCCGGATGTGGAGGTCCTGGGCTGGCATGGTTACAAGTGGTCTGCAATTGTGAGGCCGGTTGGCTGTAGGGCTGTTGCAGTGACCATATTACCGGCAGTCATGAGTCATGACTGCAGTAAAATTCCACCTGATCAAAATTACAGGTGACCGTTGAGTCACAGTAATCTCCTTTTATGCACTCTGGACATACTTTGGTAGTACCCAACTTGCTACTGTAACTACCATCAGATCCTAATGGCCTGGTACTCCGGGCTCTATTGTCCCTTTAACCACTTTGAGATCAATGCAAATGCATTTGAAAATCACAGCAGACACGTTTCATAAAAACAGTATGGTGCTTTTAAAACTCACCTCGCTGTGATGATCAGTTTGAAGAAAGAAGTTCCACAGCAGGTTGAAACAGTGTAAAACATTGTTGTGGATGTTTCAAAGCCTAACACAATGAAATGCACAGCCTTTCAAAGGTGGTGATTCATTCAAAACACTAATGCATATTAGAACATATGATTCAAAGTATTCAGACCCTTTGACTTTTTACACTTATGTTTTACAGCCTTATTCTAAAATGGATTCAATTGTTTTTTTCCCCTCACCCATCTACACACAATACCCCATAATGACAAAGCAAAAACTTTTTTTTTTCAAAATTGTGCAAATTTATAAAAATAAACACATTTACAGAACTATTCAGACCCTTTACTCAGTACTTTGTTACAGCCTTGAGTCTTCTTGGGCATGATGCTACAAGCTTGGCACACCTGTATTTGGGGAGTTTCTCCCATTCTCTTCAGATCCTCTCAAGCTCTGTCAGGTTGGTCACAAGAGTGAATGAGAGAACATAGGCTGCATTCCAAACCTCGGGGATAGTGCCAGATACATAATCGTCAGGTAAAACCTATGGGTTAATAATTCGGCAATCGGGCAGAGATGCAGCAAAAATGGATTAAGCATATCAGCTCCAGTAGATCTTTATTTGCATTAATGCGGGGCAGGGATCGAGCACATCACAGATAGTAAATGATTGAAATGAAAACAAAGATTCACCAGCAATTGAAGGGGTTAAACCGACAAGTCGGCTAGAGGCTGGCAGAGGGAAGAGCAGTCGATTAACTGACCAAGGTCAACTACACCACTGTTTCTCTCAAATAAAAAGTCTGCCGAGATAAAATGACGATCACTTATTCCATTCTTCTCAGTTATAATGCCAGAGTCAGACATACAGTGCATTCGGAAAGTCTTCAGGCCCCTTACCTTTTCCACATTTTGTTACATTACAGCATATTGTAAAATGGATGATATATTTGTTTAACTCAATCTACACACAATACGCATAATGACAAAGCAAAAATAGGTTTAGAAATTCTGCAATTTTATTAAAAATAAAGTATTCAGACCCTTTGCTATGAGACTCTAAATTGATCTCAGGTGCATCCTGTTTCCATTGATCATCCTTGATGTTTCTACAACTTGGAGTCCACCTGTGGTAAATTCAATTGATTGGACATGATTTGGAAAGGCACACACCTGTCTATATAAGGTCCCACAGTTGACAGTGCAAAACCAAGCCATGAGATCGAAGGAATTGTCCTTAGAGCTCTGAGACAGGATTGTGTCGAGGCACAGATCTGGGAAAGGTACCAAAAAATGACTGCAGCATTGAAGGTCCCCAAGATCACAGTGGCCTCCATCATTCTCAAACGGAATAAGTTTGGAACCACCAAGACTCTTCCTAGAGCTGACCGCCCAGCCAAACTGAGAAGGGCCTTAGTCAGGGAGGTGACCAAGAACCCAATGGTCACTCTGAAAGAGCTCCAGAGTTCCTCTCCAACCACTTAGGTTGGAGTCATTAAAACTTGTTTTTCAGCCACTCCACAAATTTCTTGTTAACGAACTACAGTTTTGGCAAGTTGGTTAAGACATCTACTTTGTGCATGACACTAGTAATTTTTCCAACAATTCTTTACAGACAAATTATTTCACTGTATCACAATTCCAGTGGGTCAGAAGTTTACATACACTAAGTTGACTGTGACTTTAAACAGCTTGGAAAATTCCAGAAAATGATGTCATGGAAGCTTTAGAAGCTTCTGATAGGCTAATTTACATACTTTGAGTCAATTGGAGGTGTACCTGTGGATGTATTTCAAAGCCTACCTTCAAACTCAGTGCCTCTTTTGCTTTACATCATGGGAAAACCAAAAGAAATCAACCAGGACCTCAGAAAAAAATTGTAGATCTCTACAAGTCGGGTTCATCCTTGGGAGCAATTTCCAAACACCTGAAGGTACCACATTCATCTGTACAAACAATAGTACGCAAGTATAAACACCACGGAACCATGCAACCGTGCAACAGCTCAGTAAGGAGATGCGTTCTGTCTACTTTAGATGAACGTACTTGGTGCAAAAAGTGCAAATCAATCCCAGAACAACAGTAAATTACCTTGTGAAGATGCTGGAGGAAACGGGTACAAAAGTATCTATATCCACAGTAAAACGAGTCCTAGATCGACATAACCTGAAAGGCTGCTCAGCAAAGTAGAAGCCACTGCTCCAAAACCGCCATAAAAAAGCCAGACTACGGTTTGCAACTGCACATGGGGACAAAGATCGTACTTTTTGGAGAAATGTCCTCTGGTCTGATGAAACAAAAATAGAACTGTTTAGCCATAATGACCATCGTTATGTTTCGAGGAAAAACGGGGAGGCTTGCAAGCCGAAGAACACCAACCCAAATGTGAAGCATGGGGGTGGCAGTA
Source organism: Oncorhynchus gorbuscha (assembly GCF_021184085.1). Classification (NCBI taxonomy): domain Eukaryota; kingdom Metazoa; phylum Chordata; class Actinopteri; order Salmoniformes; family Salmonidae; genus Oncorhynchus; species Oncorhynchus gorbuscha. The sequence continues at coordinate 59,962,932 of NC_060173.1, forward strand.
TCAGGTTGTGGGGGTGATTTGCTGCAGGAGGGACTGGTGGACTTCACAAAATGGATGGCAACATGAGGAAGTAAAATTATGAAGATATGCAACATCTCACGATATCATTCAGGAAGTTAAAGCTTGGTTAAAGCTGTGCCCAGATGAAGTGAGAGCAAACTGCTACTGTGATAATAAGTTAAGATCTCTATCTTGAGTGGCTAGATTTCAAGGTTGAACCATTGCAATATATATATTTTATTGGCTTGCTAAATGAGCTGGTTTTCCTGAAAATGTCTATCCGATAAAGTTGTTGTTCTTATGCTTATGTTCTAAATTCCCAATTTTGCCCTCAAACCATTCACGGTCACCTAACAATCCCCTGTTTACAATTGGCTCATTCATCCCCCTCCTCTCCCCTGTAACTATTCCCCAGGTTGTTGCTGTAAATGAGAACGTGATCTCAGCCAATTTACCTGGTAAAATAATGGATAAATAAAATTATGCAATGTCCAGGAAGTGTTACAGCCACAACATCATAATCAAGTACTCAAATATCTGCAGACCAGTGAGGAGGATGAGGAAAGCTTATAGAACAATAACTTCTAGCTAGTTGTATATCTGCTGCCAACACACTGACTCAACTCCAGCCACTTTAATAATGGGAATTGATGGGAAATGATGTAAAATATATCACTAGCCACTTTAAACAATGCTACCTAATATAATGTTTACATACCCTACATTATTCATCTCATATGTATACGTATATACTGTACTCTATATCATCTAATGCATCTTTATGTAATACATGTATCACTAGCCACTTTAACTATGCCACTTTGTTTACATACTCATCTCATATGTATATACTGTACTCAATACCATCTACTGTATCTTGCCTATGCCACTCTGTACCATCACTCATTCATATATCTTTATGTACATATTCTTTATCCCCTTACACTTGTGTGTATAAGGTAGTAGTTTTGGAATTGTTAGCTAGATTACTTGTTGGTTATTACTGCATTGTTGAAACTAGAAGCACAAGCATTTCGCTACACTCACATTAACATCTGCTAACCATGTGTATGTGACAAATAAAATTTGATTGGATATACACTATCAGTTCAAAAGTTTGGGGTCACTTAGAAATGTCCTTGTTTTTGAAAGAAGAGCCCATTTTTTGTCCATTGAAATAACATAAAATTGATCACAAATACATTGTAGACATTGTTAATGTTTTAAATTACTATTGGAAATGGCTGAATTTTAATGGAATATCTACATAGGCATACAGAGGCCCATTATCAGCAACCATCACTCCTGTGTTCCAATGGCACATTATGTTAGCTAATCCAAGTGCATAATTTTAAAAGGCTAATTGATCATTAGAAAACCCTTTTGCAATTATGTTAGCACAGCTGAAAACTGTTCTGCTGATTTAAAGAAGCAATAAAATTGGCCTTTAGTATATGGAGCATCAGCATTTGTGGGTTTGATTACAGGCTCAAAATGGCCAGAAACAAAGACCTTTCTTCTGAAACTCATCAGTCTATTCTTGCTCTGAGAAATGAAGGCTATTCTATGTGAGAAATTGCCAAGAAACTGAAGATCTCATACAACGCTGTGTACTACTCTCTTCACAGAACAGAGCAAACTGGCCCTAACCAGAATAGAAAGAGGAGTGGGAGGCCCCGGTGCACAACTGATCAGGAGGACATTAGAGTGTCTAGTTTGAGAAACAGACGCCTCACAAGTCATCAACTGGTAGCTTCATTAAGGTATTTTAGTTAATTCTGTTTCTAAAGTGCTTTATGTTGGATGTGAGTAATTGAGCAGGTCTATAGTATAATGCATTGTTTTGAAATGTTTATTACATATATATTCAGTCACAACTCACTCATTATTTTATGTTGCCTTTTTATGTATGCAAAAATTATATTTGTTTTTTACTGTTACCTTTTACATGCTGAAACAGTCTCATTAGTTTTGGGCTAGACTATGATCTGTAAATATATACTGTAAATGTCTACTACCCTTTAAAAAAAAGTTTTTGATGAATGAAATTAGCACCATTTTGAATAGTTTGTTGCTACTGTCTGGTGAGGAAGTGGGAAATGTGGAATACATCAGAGGAGGAAGGGAGAATGATGAGAAATCAGAACTTGGACAATGTCAGGGAATAAGCAGGTAAATGTACAGCCTATCAGTGACAAAAGAAACAGTGCAGAGGGAGCCTTAAGATAATATGAGATATTTGCATTTTATGTACTGGACACAGGGCTAGCCAGCAATTCTCAAAACATTGGATTATCAATTTGAGCAATGAAGTCTCAATTTGCAGCACGTTTTCACATGGATGTATATACACTGAACAAAATTATAAATGCGACATGTAAAGTGAAATAAAAGATCCCAGACATTTTCCATAAGCACATCCAGCCTTTCTGGTTTGGAAAGTATGGTGACTAATATTGCTTTAATTTATCCATCAAACACATGGAGTTTTTGAAAAAGTAGGTCTTTTTCTCAAAACAACCCCATCTGGTGAATAGAAAGTGTGAATAAAATGTGTTTTCACATGCAGCTTAATACTTCAGACAAGGAAAAATTATGGATAGCTAATTCAAGTGAAAAGCGATAAACTATAATCTTGGAATGGAGCACTAGAATTGTATTGCTGTCATCACCGGGAGTCTATTAGTCAGTCAGTCATTCAATTAGTCAGCTAACCACTAGGACACTTTTATGATATCAATAGCAATAGACTTTGATTGTATTGTTTCATAGAGTCATCATAAAATCAGACACATCAGCCTATTTTCAAGTTGGCCACCATTCATTTCAATGTGGAAGAACTGAATAGATTTTTCAATGTCATAAATGAATAAATATTGGTGTAATAAGACCAACAAAGGCTGAAAATGTTTGTTACTGTAAGAAAAATTCGAAAAGATTTTGTCACGACTTCCGCCGAAATTGGTCCCTCTCCTTGTTCGGGCGGCGTTCGGCGGTCGACGTCACCGGTTTTCTATCCGCCACCGATCCACTTTTCATTTTCCATTTGTTTTGTCTTCACTGTACACACCTGGTTTCCATTCCCATAATTATGTTCCCTATTTAACCCTCTGGTTCCCCCATGGTTTTGTGCATGTTTGTTCATTGTAAGTTGGTCTGTATTTGAGCTTGATTATTTTCCTTCTTGGAATATTTGTGTCTCTGTGTCCTGCGCCTGACTCCACCTTCCCTGCTACACCTAGATGCCTTTACAAAGATGCACCAGAGATATGAGTCATATGTATTTAGCAACATTTTACCAGAGCGTCTAAATTACTAAATTGTAAATATACTGTTATAATGGTAGAAATATGATAAAACACTGAAAATAAGGTCTGAGATTAATACGAGTTTAGGAGATATTTTATGTTTTCTTCTATGAGATAATATCAGTCATTTAACATGACCTTCATCAATTGTGAAGCCTATATGTGCTTTTTTTTCAATACATAAATGTTTTTAAAAATCCCAAACTATGACGTTAGCTGATGAAGATGATCTCATAGAACAAAATGTATAACATATCCTAAGCCTGTATTTACCAAATTAGTCATTTTGGGCCATAATCAAAAACCCCTACAAAAACGCCATTCATTACCCCGGGCTGTCGAATGAACCATGGCCGAGTTAGTCCCTACAAAAATATGCCATTACTATTTCTCTATAGCTGGGACAGGGAGCTGGCTGGATGTAGTGGTACCCACTGGTGGCCTTTACTATGGGAGGGGCTGATCCTCCCTGGGTTTCCTCTGCCCATGCAGGGAGCTGGCTGAATGTAGTGGCACCCCCTGCTGGCCGTAGGCGGGGGTTAGGACCCTTCCGGAGATTAGCCCAGTGAGTGTGGGCCAATCTCCCCCATCTCCTTGCGGCAGGGAGCTGGCTGGATAAAGTAGCCTCCTGGTGGCCGCGGACGGATGTCGGCCTTCCCTGTCTGGGGGTCAGCTCCCGTTCTCTGGGTCGGCCCCAGCCCTCTCTGGGTGTATTTAGTGGTGTCCCCTGATGGCCATTTGTAGGGGTTGGGCTTTCTCGCTGGTGGTCGGCCACCCCTTCCTGGCAGTCTCCCCATCTCCCATGGTGCAGAGAGCAGGGTGGATGTTGTGGTGGTCGGGGGCATGGGGTCAACCCCCCCTCTCCGGGTGTTGGCCTCTCTCTCCCTGGGTAGGCCCCATTCCTCTCTGGCACTCTCCCCCAATCTCCCTAGTGCAGGGAGCTGTCTGGATGGAGAGGCGCCCCCTTTCTCCCTTGGCAGAGTGCGGAGATTGCACCCTATCCGGGGGTCGGCCCCCCTTTCCTGAGTTGGGCCCAGCCCTCTCTGGCTGTCTTCACCCCCCTTTCTCTGGTGCAGGGAGTTGGGTGGATGCAGTGACTACCCCTAGTGGCCGTGGGCGGGGGTCGGCCCCTTTCCTGGGTCGGCCTCAGCTCTCTCTGGCCCTCAACCCCCATATCCCTGGGGCAGGGAGCTGGCTGGATGTAGTGACGCACCCTGGTGGCCACTGGCGGAGGTCAGACAACGTCCCTGTGGAAGGGAGTTGGGTGGATGTATTGCCGTTGGTGGGGGATGCCCCCCCCCCACTCTGGGGGACAGCCCCCCCCCCTCTCTTGGTTGACCTCAGCCCTCTCACCTCATGTCCCTGGTGCAGGGAGCTGGCTGGATGTAATTGTGCCCCCTGGTGGCCTTGGGCAGGGGCAGGAAGCCCTCTCTGGGGGTTGGGTCTCCCTCCCTGATTCAGCCTCCGCCCTCTCTGGCCCTCTCCCCCATATTGCTGGGGAAGAGAGCTGGCTGGATGTAATGGAGCCCTCTGGTGGCCTTGGCCAGCCCTCGTCTCCATTGGTCGGCCCACCCAGTCTCTGGGTGGAGTCTCTGGATTACAGCATTCTAATCACTTGTAAATAGACACTGGACAGGTGTAATGAATACAGTGGGGCAAAAAAAGTATTTAGTCAGCCACCAATTGTGCAAGTTCTCCAACTTAAAAAGATGAGAGAGGCCTGTAAATTTTCATCATAGGTACACTTCAACTATGACAGACAAAATTAGAAGAAAAATCCAGAAAATCACATTGTAGGATTTTTAATGAATTTATTTGCAAATTATGGTGGAAAATAAGTATTTGGTCAATAATACAAGTTTATCTCAATACTTTGTTATATACTCTTTGTTGGGAATGACAGAGGTCAAATGTTTTCTGTAAGTCTTCACAAGGTTTTCACACACTGTTGCTGATATTTTGGCCCATTCCTCCATGCAGATGTCCTTTAGAGCAGTGATGATTTGGGGCTGTTGCTGGGCAACACGGACTTTCAACTCCCTCCAAAGATTTTCTATGGGTTTGAGATCTGGAGACTGGCTAGGCCACTCCAGGACCTTGAAATGCTTCTTACGAAGCCACTCCTTCGTTGCCCGGGCAGTGTGTTTGGGATCATTGTCATGGTGAAAGACCCAGCCACGTTTCATCTTCAATGCCCTTGCTGATGGAAGGAGGTTTTCACTCAAAAGCTCACGATACATGGCCCCATTCATTCTTTCCTTTACATGGATCAGTCGTCCTGGTCCCTTTGCAGAAAAACAGCCCCAAGGCATGATGTTTCCACCCCCATGCTTCACAGTAGGTATGGTGTTCTTTGGATGCAACTCGGCATTCTTTGTCCTTCAAACACGACGAGTTGAGTCCCTGGTGGCGTAGTGTGTTACTGATGGTAGGCTTTGTTACTTTAGTCCCAGCTCTCTGCAGGTCATTCACTAGGTCCTCCCATGTGGTTCTGGGATTTTTGCTCACCGTTCTTGTGATCATTTTGACCCCACGGGGTGAGATCTTGCGTGGAGCCCCAGATCGAGGGAGATTATCAGTGGTCTTGTATGTCTTCCATTTCCTAATAATTGCTCCCACAGTTGATTTCTTCAAACCAAGCTGCTTACCTATTGCAGATTCAGTCTTACCAGCCTGGTGCAGGTCTACAATTTTGTTTCTGGTGTCCTTTGACAGCTCTTTGTTCTTGGCCATAGTGGAGTTTGGAGTGTGACTGTTTGAGGTTGTGGACAGGTGTCTTTTATACTGATAACAAGTTCAAACAGGCACCATTAATACAGGTAACAAGTGAAGGACAGAAGAGCCTCTTAAAGAAGAAGTTACAGGTCTGTGAGAGCCAGAAATCTTGCTTGTTTGTAGGTGACCAAATACTTATTTTCCACCATAATTTGCAAATAAGTTCATAAAAAATCCTACAATGTGATTTTATGGATTTTTTTTCTTCTAATTTTGTCTGTCATAGTTGAAGTGTACCTATGATGAAAATTACAGACCTCTCATCTTTTTAAGTGGGAGAACTTTCACAATTGGTGGCTGACGAAATACTTTTTTGCCCCACAGTATATGTAAAAATGACCATAACGAGCATTCTAATCACCTGTAAATACACACTGGACAGGTGTAATGAATATAACAAGCGTTCTAATCACCTGTAAATACACACTGGACAGGTCTAATGAATATATGTAAAAATGACTTTTGACACCTTAAAAAGCAAGTGAAAAATGATAATTACAAAGTGTTAAGATTTGACGATTTGAACTTCTTGGCTTTTCATATGCTCCACACTTAATTTTGTGTGCTCAATTCCATTTTCTGGGCACACTTTTTGTTTGAGCTCTTTACTCTTTCAGCTCGTCAACATGATTCTCTATGGCTTGGTTCTTTGGGGGGAATTCTCAACTCTCCACCTGCTCTCAACATTATTTTCCATGTTCTGGACATGCCCCCAGCGCTTTCAAATTGTGAGAAGGAAATGACACGATATCAGTGCCTGGTCTGGTAAAGTGTAGGCAGCTGCATGCTGGAATGACCCTTAATGGGCATATGGAGAGAAGCTGGAGGATCAGGCATTGGATGATTTCTCTGTGACGGTTTTGATTGAGCGGTGTTCTCGACTGTGTGTCACTTCTAGCCAGTCTGGGTGCTAAGTTATCGTGTGAAACTTGACTGGGAGAGCTAAAAAGGCTTGACCTAATCTTGATAGAATCATACTGTTTCAGTTTAATTTTAACGAAACACATATAACAAACACCCATCTCAGCTAAATTAAAATCAAACAAATTTCATGTCACTTTTTACCAATACATATTAGGTCTAGAACTCATTATGACATCTGTTTGGCTATCATATGATGCGAATAAAATTGAGTTTCATTAGTAAGGCTTATTATAATTACTGTTGTATGTTTATTATTAGGCACCAAACAGACTATACAGTTTTTAATTTACCAGTAAATCTATACTGAAAAAAAAACATCCTCACCGTCAACTGCGTTTATTTTCAGCAAACTTAACGTGTAAATATTTGTACGAATATGAACAAGATTCAACAACTGAGACATAAACTGAACAAGATCCACAGACATGTGACTAACAGAAATGGAATAATGAGTCCCTGAACAAAGGGGGGTCAAAATCAAAAGTAACAGTCAGTATCTGTTGTGGCCACCAGCTGCATTAAGTACTGCAGTGCATCTCACGTCCACCGATTAGCAGCACTGTAGAAACTATTACACTCAACTGAACGACTTGATTAGTGTAGTGTTAGCTAGCTACATAGCTGTCTTTGCTGTCTTCGTATCCAAGATAATTGTGTAGTTTAGTGTGTTGTCTTAGAGTGATTATCTTAATTTACCGAGGTTAGCTAGCCAGCTATTTGTCGTCCTTAACGTAGGTGACTCTGCTAGCTAGCCAACAGCTAGCCAACGTCTTCCGAATAGAACTTCGCACTCAACAACCCGGTCGCATTCACAGGTAGTATCACATTTTCATTTCATTTCATTACAGTACAACGGTTTGATTTGTTTGATCGTAGCTAGCTACATAGCTAGCTACATAGCCGTCTTTGTATCAAAGATAATTGTGTAGTCTAGAGCGATTTTCTAGGTTAGCTAGCCAGCTATTGTCGTTCTCTTAACGCAACGTAACGTAAACAACACTGCTAGCTAGCCAGCTAGCCCCCGAATAGCAGCACTGAAGAAACTATTACACTCAACGGAACGACTTGATTAGTGTAGTGTCAACAACGCAGCCACTGCCAGCTAGCCTACAAAGTCAACAACGCAGCCATTGCCAGCTAGCCTACTTCAGCAGTACTGTATCATTTTAATCATTTTAGTCAATAAGATTCTTGCTACGTAAGCTTAACTTTCTGAACATTCGAGACGTGTAGTCCACTTGTCATTCCAATCTCCTTTGCATTAGCGTAGCCTCTTCTGTAGCCTGTCAACTATGTGTCTGTCTATCCCTGTTCTCTCCTCTCTGCACAGACCATACAAACGCTCCACACCGCGTGGCCGCGGCCACCCTAATCTGGTGGTCCCAGCGCGCACGACCCACGTGGAGTTCCAGGTCTCCGGTAGCCTCTGGAACTGCAGATCTGCGGCCAACAAGGCAGAGTTCATCTCAGCCTATGCCTCCCTCCAGTCCCTCGACTTCTTAGCACTGACGGAAACATGGATCACCACAGACAACACTGCTACTCCTACTGCTCTCTCTTCGTCCGCCCACGTGTTCTCGCACACCCCGAGAGCTTCTGGTCAGCGGGGTGGTGGCACCGGGATCCTCATCTCTCCCAAGTGGTCATTCTCTCTTTCTCCCCTTACCCATCTGTCTATCGCCTCCTTTGAATTCCATGCTGTCACAGTTACCAGCCCTTTCAAGCTTAACATCCTTATCATTTATCGCCCTCCAGGTTCCCTCGGAGAGTTCATCAATGAGCTTGATAAGCTCCTTTCCTGAGGACGGCTCACCTCTCACAGTTCTGGGCGACTTTAACCTCCCCACGTCTATGTTTGACTCATTCCTCTCTGCCTCCTTCTTTCCACTCCTCTCCTCTTTTGACCTCACCCCCCTACTCACAAGGCAGGCAATACGCTCAACCTCATCTTTACTAGATGCTGTTCTTCCACTAACCTCATTGCAACTCCCCTCCAAGTCTCCGACCACTACCTTGTATCCTTTTCCCTCTCGCTCTCATCCAACACCTCCCACACTGCCCCTACTCGGATGGTATCGCGCCGTCCCAACCTTCGCTCTCTCTCCTCCGCTACTCTCTCCTCTTCCATCCTATCATCTCTTCCCTCTGCTCAAACCTTCTCCAACCTATCTCCTGATTCTGCCTCCTCAACCCTCCTCTCCTCCCTTTCTGCATCCTTTGACTCTCTATGTCCCCTATCTTCCAGGCCGGCTCGGTCCTCCCCTCCCGCTCCGTGGCTCGACGACTCATTGCGAGCTCACAGAACAGGGCTCCGGGCAGCCGAGCGGAAATGGAGGAAAACTCGCCTCCCTGCGGACCTGGCATCCTTTCACTCCCTCCTCTCTACATTTTCCTCCTCTGTCTCTGCTGCTAAAGCCACTTTCTACCACTCTAAATTCCAAGCATCCGCCTCTAACCCTAGGAAGCTCTTTGCCACCTTCTCCTCCCTCCTGAATCCTCCTCCCCCTCCCCCTCCTTCCCTCTCTGCAGATGACTTCGTCAACCATTTTGAAAAGAAGGTCGACGACATCCGATCCTCGTTTGCTAAGTCAAACGACACCGCTGGTTCTGCTCACACTGCCCTACCCTGTGCTCTGACCTCTTTCTCCCCTCTCTTTCCAGATGAAGTCTCGCGTCTTGTGACGGCCGGCCGCCCAACCACCTGCCCGCTTGACCCTTACCCCTCCTCTCTTCTCCAGACCACTTCCGGAGACCTTCTCCCTTACCTCATCTCGCTCATCAACTCATCCCTGACCGCTGGCTACGTCCCTTCCGTCTTCAAGAGAGCGAGAGTTGCACCCCTTCTGAAAAAACCTACACTCGATCCCTCCGATGTCAACAACTACAGACCAGTATCCCTTCTTTCTTTTCTCTCCAAAACTCTTGAACGTGCCGTCCTTGGCCAGCTCTCCCGCTATCTCTCTCTGAATGACCTTCTTGATCCAAATCAGTCAGGTTTCAAGACTAGTCATTCAACTGAGACTGCTCTTCTCTGTATAACGGAGGCGCTCCGCACTGCTAAAGCTAACTCTTTCTCCTCTGCTCTCATCCTTCTAGACCTATCGGCTGCCTTCGATACTGTGAACCATCACATCCTCCTCTCCACCCTCTCCGAGTTCGGCATCTCCGGTGCGGCCCACGCTTGGATTGCGTCCTACCAGGTGGCGTGGCGAGAATCTGTCTCCTCACCATGCGCTCTCACCACTGGTGTCCCCCAGGGCTCTGTTCTAGGCCCTCTCCTATTCTCGCTATACACCAAGTCACTTGGCTCTGTCATAACCTCACATGGTCTCTCCTATCATTGCTATATGCAGACGACACACAATTAACCTTCTCCTTTCCCCCTTCTGATGACCAGGTGGCGAATCGCATCTCTGCATGTCTGGCAGACATATCAGTGTGGATGACGGATCACCACCTCAAGCTGAACCTCGGCAAGACGGAGCTGCTCTTCCTCCCGGGGAAGGACTGCCCGTTCCATGATCTCGCCATCACGGTTGACAACTCCATTGTGTCCTCCTCCCAGAGCACTAAGAACCTTGGCGTGATCCTGGACAACACCCTGTCGTTCTCAACTAACATCAAGGCGGTGGCCCGTTCCTGTAGGTTCATGCTCTACAACATCCGCAGAGTACGACCCTGTCTCACACAGGAAGCGGCGCAGGTCCTAATCCAGGCACTTGTCATCTCCCGTCTGGATTACTGCAACTCGCTGTTGGCTGGGCTCCCTGCCTGTGCCATTAAACCCCTACAACTCATCCAGAACGCCGCAGCCCGTCTGGTGTTCAACCTTCCCAAGTTCTCTCACGTCACCCCGCTCCTCCGCTCTCTCCACTGGCTTCCAGTTGAAGCTCGCATCCGCTACAAGACCATGGTGCTTGCCTACGGAGCTGTGAGGGGAACGGCACCTCAGTACCTCCAGGCTCTGATCAGGCCCTACACCCAAACAAGGGCACTGCGTTCATCCACCTCTGGCCTGCTCGCCTCCCTACCACTGAGGAAGTACAGTTCCCGCTCAGCCCAGTCAAAACTGTTCGCTGCTCTGGCCCCCCAATGGTGGAACAAACTCCCTCACGACGCCAGGACAGCGGAGTCAATCACCACCTTCCGGAGACACCTGAAACCCCACCTCTTTAAGGAATACCTAGGATAGGATAAGTAATCCTTCTCAACCCCCCCCCTTTTAAGATTTAGATGCACTATTGTAAAGTGACTGTTCCACTGGATGTCATAAGGTGAATGCACCAATTTGTAAGTCGCTCTGGATAAGAGTGTCTGCTAAATGACTTAAATGTAAATGTAAATCTCCTCCTCATGGACTGCACCAGATTTGCCAGTTCTTGCTGTGAGATGTTACCCCACTCTTCCACCAAGGCACCTGCAAGTTCCCGGATATTTCTGGGGGGAATGGCCCTAGCCCCCACCTTCCGATCCAACAGGTCCCAGACGTGCTCAATGGGATTGAGATCCGGGATCTTCGCTGGCCATGGCAGAACACTGACATTCCTGTCTTGCCGGAAATCATGCACAGAACGAACTGTATGGCTGCTGGCATTGTCATGCTGGAGGGTCATGTCAGGATAAGCCTGCAGGAAGGGTACCACATGAGGAAGGAGGATGTCTTCCCTGTAATGCACAGTGTTGAGATTGCCTGAAATGACAACAAGCTCAGTCCGATGATGCTGTGACACACCGCCCTAGACTATGATGGACCCACCACCTCCAAATCGAACCCGCTCCAGAGTACAGGCCTCGGTGTAACGCTCATTTCTTCGACGATAAACGTAAATCCGACCATCACCCGTGGTGATTCAAAACCGCGACTCGTCAGTTGAAGAGCACTTTTTGCCAGTCTTGTCGGTTCCAGCGACGGTGGGTTTGTGCCCATAGGCGACGTTTCTTTTGGTGCCTCTTAAGTGACCTAAGTTTTCATAACTGTGACCTTAATGTGACCTTAATTGCCTACCATCTGTAAGCTGTTATGGTCTTAACGACCATCCGACAGGTGCATGTTCATTAATTGTATATGGTTCATTGAACAGGCATGGGAAACAGTGTTTAAACCGTTTACAATGAAGATCTGTGAAGTTATTCAAATTTTTACTAATTATCTTTGAAAGACGGGGTCCTGAAAAAGTGACGAGTGTATATTTCCTTATTATAACTCATTGCTATCATCATGGGATGACAATAAAATAGTTTTCTAGGCAGAAACAAATGGGTTGTGGACTGTGTAAACACAGAAGTTCGTTAGCCTATGGTTGACCCTACTGAAACTTATCTCTGGGGTTTTTAGATAAGGCAGTGAGTGCATTCCTAGGTTGTCTGTTAATTAAAACTGTCAGTTCAGTGGTGATCGATAATGTCGAGGGGTCAAAAGTTATCTGGGAGTGTGTTAGTAAGTTAGAAAGAACTTTTCACCTTACTTTGTCCCGGTCGAGAGGAGGGGATTCTGTTAAAGCAGTGAAATGACGTCATGATCTGTATATAAACTGCTGCACGTGTTTAAGTGGCAGCGCGCTCCGAGAATAAATTATATTACCTATTATTGAAAGACTGGTCTGCGTCTATTTTATGCAAACAAGAAATCTTACAAATTCTCATAAAATAGATTAAGGGCTTTCAATTGATGAAAGCACATTGGCATAATTAAATCACAGTAACACCAGTAATCTACTGTAAATCCATTGTAGGCAACATAACATAATATTATGAAAAGACAGTCAAATTAACCTAATGACTTTTACATAAACTTTGACTGAAACTGTAAAGTGTGTTAATATGCTCAAAATCAACCTCTGTCATCTCTGAGACTTTGAACACATTGAAGAAAAATCTGGCCTTAATTGGCAACGTGTATTCTTAAATCTCAACCAGGCACAGTCAGAAGAGGAATGGCCACTCCTCTCTAGGTTTTCCCCTAGAGCTTAGGCTTCTGCCTTTTCTAGGCAGTTTTTCCTAACCCCTATGCTTTTTGCTTGCTCTTGGTGGGTTTAGGCTGGGTATCTGTATAAGCACTTAACTCCAGATGTAAAAAGGGCTTTATAAATAAGATTGATTGATTGAAAGGTTTGGGCAGTGGTGAGATTACCACCACCTTACACATGTCAAGAACATGTGTTCTTATTTAAACTCCATTGGTGACTACTCACCTGTGGTGTGGTGCTATGTAGTGTGGACTTTACTCAGGGTAGATTCAGGGTTTGTGGAGTCAAACCCAAGGTCATGCTCCTATTCTATCGGACTGTTATAGAGAGCTTTCTATTATATGGCATTTTAGCCTGGTTTGTGAAATTATCAGTTAGTTTAAAATTACTGTCCAGACATCAATGAATATGATGGGTGTGAACAATCATGGGACAGCCAAATAAAATAATCTCAGACCCTTCCTATGTTTCAACGTCTCTTCTCAGGCAGATGCAACAGTTTCTCAATGTAAACTGAACAGATAGGACTCCTTCATCTCGATAGTAACACTCATAAACAGCAGTGTGCAAGGGGCGAAATGTATTGTATAAATCATGATTTTGGTGGGCTATTTGTTGGTGAATGGAAGCAAGTCCCCGCAGCAATGTTCCAACAGCTAGTGGAAAGCCTTCCTAGAAAAGGGGAGGCTGTTATACAGTAGCAGCAAAGGGGTGACCAACTCCATAATAAGACCCATGATTTTGTTCATGTAGTGTATGTCAAGGGTAAATCTGATGCAAAGCATCACTTCTCACACTGAGACTTGTTTTTTAGATTGTCCCTGCCAAATACACTGAATATCGCCTATTCAGTTAAGCTAAACCATCTTGAACCACAGATTTTACATGAAGTAAAAGTAATTATAGAGGGAGTCTAAATCACACATCAATGTTTAGCCTGGTCTGACGGTGTGGTCATGTGGTGTATAACCAGGACTCCAGATACAGTGCTTGCAGTTGAGAATAATCAGGTTGTATTACCTATTCTTTACAATTCTAAACTTTGGTGGAAGGTGAAGTGGAACAATAATCAAACTCAAAACACAATTTGCCTTTAGGCTTGAATATCACCTATATGTAACATGCCTCCCCTACCAAATCCTACTTCTGCCTCTGAATCCTCACCATGTTCTCATCTACGGAGTCCTTTACTATATGTAAAGGAAATGATGACACAGTCCCGCTTCTTGCCGAAGTGTTTACAGCGGTCCTCTGTTGCTAAGTTCCAGGCTGGGTCCTTGAGGAAGATGAGAGGCAGCTGTGAGGTTGACTTTAGGTCTAACCCTCCGGTTCTGAATGAACGCTGCTTGTTCAATGGGCTGATTGGTGCGTCGCTCTGGAACTCCTTTCCTTTTTGTAGTACTGTCCAGATGTACAAACTTGAAAGCTTCTTCCCGAGAGACCGACCAGACACAGAGAGGGAGAGATTTACAGACACAGAGGAAGGAAGAGAGAGGAGGAGAGAGAGAGAGAAAAAAGCAGAGAGATTTCCATATACAATATTGGAAATGTGTTTTATGCAGTGGTGTAAAAAAAATAGTTGGGGATATATATACTTTACTATTTATATTTTTGACAACTTTCTTTTACTCCATTACATTCCTAAAGAAAAGCATGTACTTTTTACTTCATACATTTTCCCTGACACCCAAAAGGTCTCGGTACGTAATGAATCCTTAACAGGATCGGAAAATGGTCCAATTCATGCACTTATCAAGAGAACATCTGTAGTCATCCCTACTGCCTCTTATCTGCTGCATTTGTATATTATGTCTGAGTGTGCCCATGACTATCCGTAAATTTAAAAAACAAGAAAATTGTGCCGTCTGGTTTGCCAAATACAAGGGGAAAAAAAGAAAAAAAAAAGGCCCGCAACCATAGAGACGCATACTAGCTTTACTGTTTACTATTACCAGCAGTACTACACCTACACCTGTCGACAACACAAGTTGTTCTGCATCCACGAGCACATCCATTGCTAGCGTCAGTAATTCTACATTTGTTTTTCGATGGACGTTGGACCATCAAAGAGGCACAAATATGAACTACATTGATTTGGGGTTCACTTATATTGGGAGTAGTGCCTTTCCTCATTCACAGTGTGTTATATGTGCTAAAGTACTATCTCACAACTCGATGAAACCTTCACTCTTGTGCAGACGTTTAGAAACAAAACATGCCAATTTGAGAAAAAAAAGCCACGGGAGTACAATAAACATGCCTTAAATTAAACATGAAAGCTTGTCTGCCTTGTTCCTTATGCCATACCAAACTGTTACTGAAGGTAGGTAAGAATAACTTGTGTAATGTATGAACTGACTTCGCTAAGTTAACTTGTGTGTCGACCCACATTGCTAACTTAGCTGACAACGAAGCCGGGAGGGGAGATGAGAGTGCGTGTTGATCTGTTAGCTTACCAAATGCTGCCCGCGGCCCGTAATGTACTTCTCCATCACACACACTTTGTTTTATTACAAAACCAGATAGCAACCTTGGTGAAGTCCACAACGCATATTGCATGTAACAGACCGTTACATGCCCTACAGCATGGTTAAGCAAGTTTAATGTTTCTGACATTTTCGGATCACTAAACAACTATTGATTTAGAACCACAGAGAGTTACAGCAAGTTGCAAAGAAAACAGGAGTTGCCTCCACTTTTCCAGCACCATTTACATGTCAACATTTCAACATCATCAAACCACCTATGCTTAGTCTAATACAGTGACAAGTAAAAGATACCAAAAACAATTTAGTCCAATCAGCAGAAGCTAAATATGTGGCTGTCCGTGGTTCTGATTTCTGTTTGTGTGCGCATTCGTACAAGTAGAAAACCATATTGACTCACCCTACTTGTAGAGAAACTCCCATACCATCCTCCTCTCTTTCATGTTGATGAAACGGTCTTTCACTCTATCATACAGTACACGCTTTTATTTGTTATTGTCCTAAGCTACCTGGCTAAAATGTTTGCTCGCTAGCCGAACTTCCATTAATGGGCAACGTTAGCTAGTTAACATGAGCCTTTTACATCTAGCTACTGTATATTGCTACCGAATATTGAACTTCTGTCCTCTCAGGCCAGGGGCACAACAATGGATGAATGAATGGTTGTATCAGAATTGCCGTTATAGTCATTGGACAGTATGGAGAATTAAGTAAAACCACAAGTCCAAATCCCTATCTCCATCCATGGCTAATTTAGGAAAGGGTCAATTTTAGATAGCTAGCTTGCCACTGGAGGACAACAGCACAACAAGATGCAACAATTCAAGTTGTTTTTGTTAATGACGTATACTCTCAAAGCGATTTGATAGGAGAGATGCCAAATCCAAGCTGGCTTCTTTTTTTTCTTTTGTCAGGACCATTCACAGTTGAGCTTGCTCAGTTTAGCTCAAGGCTGATTGGTACATTATTTATACCTCTTTTTTGTCAAGGGAGGCCACATGCTCGCTGGCTTC
Source organism: Oncorhynchus gorbuscha (assembly GCF_021184085.1). NCBI lineage: Eukaryota > Metazoa > Chordata > Actinopteri > Salmoniformes > Salmonidae > Oncorhynchus > Oncorhynchus gorbuscha. The sequence continues at coordinate 59,979,404 of NC_060173.1, forward strand.
TTTTGCATTCAATGTTATTGGCGGAAACAATGTTGTTTTGACCAGACAGTGTCAGATACAGTGCCTTGCAAAAGTATTCGGCCTACCTTGAACTTTGCGACCTTTTGCCACATTTCAGGCTTCAAACAAAGATATAAAACTGTATTTTTTGGTGAAGAATCAACAACAAGTGGGACACAATCATGAAGTGGAACGACATTTATTGGATATTTCAAACTTTTTTAACAAATCAAAAACTGAAAAATTGGGTGTGCAAAATTATTCAGCCCCCTTAAGTTAATACTTTGTAGCGCCACCTTTTGCTGCGATTACAGATGTAAGTCGCTTGGGGTATGTCTCTATCAGTTTTGCACATCGAGAGACTGAATTTTTTTCCCATTCCTCCTTGCAAAACAGCTCGAGCTCATTGAGGTTGGATGGAGAGCATTTGTGAACAGCAGTTTTCAATTCTTTCCACAGATTCTCGATTGGATTCAGGTCTGGACATTGACTTGGCCATTCTAACACCTGGATATGTTTATTTTTGAACCATTCCATTGTAGATTTTGCTTTATGTTTTGGATCATTGTCTTGTTGGAAGACAAATCTCCGTCCCAGTCTCAGGTCCTTTGCAGACTCCATCAGGTTTTCTTCCAGAATGGTCCTGTATTTGGCTCCATCCATCTCCCCATCAATTTTAACCATCTTCCCTGTCCCTGCTGAAGAAAAGCAGGTCCAAACCATGATGCTGCCACCACCATGTTTGACATTGGGGATGGTGTGTTCAGGGTGATGAGCTGTGTTGCTTTTACGCCAAACATAACGTTTTGCATTGTTGCCAAAAAGTTCAATTTTGGTTTCATCTGACCAGAGCACCTTCTTTCACATGTTTGGTGTGTCACCCAGGTGGCTTGTGGCAAACTTTAAACAACACTTTTTATGGATATCTTTAAGAAATGGCTTTCTTCTTGCCACTCTTCCATAAAGGCCATATTTGTGCAATATACGACTGATTGTTGTCCTATGGACAGAGTCTCCCACCTCAGCTGTAGATCTCTGCAGTTGATCCAGAGTGATCATGGGCCTCTTGGCTGCATCTCTGATCAGTCTTCTCCTTGTATGAGCTGAAAGTTTAGAGGGACGGCCAGGTCTTGGTAGATTTGCAGTGGTCTGATACTCCTTCCATTTCAATATTATTGCTTGCACAGTGCTCCTTGGGATGTTTAAAGCTTGGGAAATCTTTGTGTATCCAAATCCGGCTTTAAACTTCTTCACAACAGTATCTCGGATCCGGCCTGGTGTGTTCCTTGTTCTTCATGATGTTCTCTGCGCTTTTAACGGACCTCTGAGACTATCACAGTGCACGTGCATTTATACGGAGACTTGATTACATACAGGTGGATTGTATTTATCATCATTAGTCATTTAGGTCAACATTGGATCATTCAGAGATCCTCACTGAACTTCTGGAGAGAGTTTGCTGCACTGAAAGTAAAGGGGCTGAATAATTTTGCACGCCCAATTTTTCAGTTTTTGATATGTTAAAAAAGTTTGAAATATCCAATAAATGTTGTTCCACTTCATGATTGTGTCCCACTTGTTGTTGATTCTTCACAAAAAAACACAGTTTTATATCTTTATGTTTGAAGCCTGAAATGTGGCAAAAGGTCGCAAAGTTCAAGGGGGCCGAATACTTTCGCAAGGCACTGTAGATGGCCTACACATAGAGAGATTGTTTCGCATAGAGGCACTGTTTCGCTCACTCGGATGCTTTCTCCTGTGAGATACATTCAGCCCCTTGTGAATTGAAGGAAAATTATGAAACACAGACGAAAGATTCATTATGACTTTTGGGGTATTTTTGGGGAAGCCTGGGTACCCTTGGCGTCCATGAGTACACGCCACTGATCATTACACGGGTACACCTTGTGCTAGGGGACAATGAAAGGCCATTCTAAAATGTTAAGTTTTGTCACACAACACAATGCCACAGATATGTCAAATTTTGAGGGAGCATGCAATTGACATGCTGACTGCAGGAATGTCCACCAGAGCTGTTGCCAGATAATTTAATGTTAATTTCTCTACCATAAGCCACCTCCAACGTAATTTTAAAGAATTTGGCAGTATGTCCAACTGGCCTCACAACCACAGAAACGTGTAACCACACCAGCCCAGGACCTCCACATCTGGCTTGTTCACCTGTGGGATCGTCCGAGACCAGCCACCCAGACAGCTGATGAAACCGAGGATTATTTCTGTTCTTGAATAAAGCCCTTTTGTGGAGAGAAACTCATTCTGATTGGCCGGGCCTGGCTCCCCAGTGGATGGGCCTATGCTCTCCCAGGCCCACCCAAGGCTGCACCCCTGCCCAGTCATGTGAAATCCATAGATTAGGGCCTAATGAATTCACTTAAATTGACTGATTTCCTTATATAAACTGTAACTCAGTAAAATCGATGAAATTGTGCCATTCATTTTTTTGGTCAGTATATATTTACTTTTGATATTTAAGTATATGTAAAAACAAATACTTTTATACTTTTAGTCAACTAGTATTTTGGTCAGTGACTTTCACTTTTACTTGAGTAAGTCTCTATTAAGGTAGCTTTACTTTTACTAGAGTATAAAAATTGGGTACTTTTTCCACTACTGGTTTCATGTGTATGTTGCCTGAGTGGGACCTCCAGGAAAGTGAGGAAGTGTGTGAACTGAGAGACACCCATACTTGATGATGCCGTCTTCACAATGTAGTCTGAGTCCCATGTGGCTCAGTTGGTAGAGCATTGTGCTTGATTGTGGGTTTGATTCCTACAGTATGAAAATACATGCACTCGCTTTGGATCGCTCTGGATAAGAGTGTCAGCTAAATTACTTACATTTAAAATGAGCAGGATCTTAGAATCAACATTGCTGAGTTGTGACTAATCAAATCAAATGTTATTGGTCGCATCCACGTTTAGCAGATGTTATTGCCGGTGTAGTGAAATGCCTGTATTCCTAGCCCTAACAGTTCAGTAATATCTAACAAGACACACACATCTAAAAGTATATATATATAATATATACAGTACCAGTCAAAAGGTTGGACACCTACTCATACCAGAGTTTTTTTTTTTTTACTATTTTCTACATTGTAGAATAATAGTGAAGATTTCAAAACTATGAAATAACACATATGGAATCATGTAGTAACCAAAAAAGTGTTAACCTTTCTAGGACAGGCGTTGCGCTAGCGGAACCCCTCGACAACATTCCGCTGAAAAGGCAGCACACCAAATTCAAAAATATTTTTTTACGAAATATGTAACTTTCAAACATTAACAAGTCCAATACAGCAAATTAATGATAAACTTCTTGTTAATCTACCCATCATGTCTGATTTGAAAAAATGCTTTACAGCGAAAGCACAGCATATGATTATGTTAGATCACCGGCAAGTCAAAAAAACACACAGCCATTTTTCAGCCCAAAAAAAGCAAAAAGCAGAAATATAGATCAAATGAATCAGTAACCGTTGATGATCTTCATCAGATGACACTCATAGGACATCATATTACACAATACATGTATGTTTTGTTCAATAATGTGCATATTTATATCCAAAAATCTCAGTTTACCTTGGCGCGTTACGTGCAGTAATGTGGTGAAAACATCTGGTGATTTTGCAGAAATATTCATAATAAACATCGATAAAAGATACAAGTGTTATTCACAGAATTAAAGATAGACTTCTCCTTAATGCAACTGCTGTGTCAGATTTTTAAAAAACTTTACGGAAAAAGCATAATCTGAGAACGACGCTCGGAGCCAGAGAAATATCCGAGTCAACAGAAGTTAGAAATAACACAATAAATATTCACTTACCTTTGATGATCTTCATCCGAAGGCACTCCCAGGATTCCCAGTTCGACAATAAATGACTGATTTGTTCCATAAAGTTCCATAAAGTCCATCATTTATGTCCAAATAGCCACTTGTTGTTAGCGTGCACAGCCCAGTAATCCATCTTCATGAGGCGTGAGCACTTCGTCCAGACAAAAACTTGAAAAGTTCCGTTACAGGTTGTAGAAAAATGTCAAACGATGTATGGAATCAATCTTTATGATGTTTTTAACATGAAACATCAATAATGTTCCAACCGGAGAATTCCTATGTCTGAAGAAAATGCGTCTGATGTGGGGGTGGGCGCCATCCTGTCCCAGCGTAGCTCCACTGACGGTAAACTCCATCCCTGCGCCTCTTCTACTCTTGTCGTCTTTCACCAGCTGACAGAAACTACGATGTGGGTAACTGGGAGCTTCTCGCTGTGAAGCTTGCCTTGGAGGAGTGGCGTCACTGGTTGGAGGGAGCGGAGCAACCGTTTGTGGTCTGGACTGACCACAAGAATCTGGCTTACGTGCAATCGGCTAAACATCTCAACTCCCATCAGGCCAGGTGGGCTTTGTTTTTCGGACGCTTCAATTTTTCCCTGACGTTCCGACCTTGGTCGAAGAACAGCAAAGCGGACGCCTTGTCCCGGATGTTCTCCAAGACGGATGAGAGTGGGGCCAAGACTGAGACGATTCTTCCCCAGAACCTTGTCGTGGGAGCCGTTACATGGCGGATTGAGGAGGATGTGATGGTGGCCCTTCGGATGCAGCCCGGCCCCGGTAACGGTCCACCCGGTCGGTTGTTCGTGCCTGAGTCGGTCCGTTCTGCTGTTCTTCAGTGGTCCCACGCCAGCAAGTTGCTCGGACTATGGCGCTACTGCGCAGACGATTTTGGTGGCCTGCCATGGGAGAAGATACCGGGAGGTTTGTTGCCGCATGTCCTGTTTGTGCTCAGAACAAAAGTACCAATCGGCCCAGCTCTGGGCTTCTTCACCCCCTACCTATTCCTCGGCGACCTTGGTCGCATCTGGCCCTGGATTTTGTCACGGGATTGCCCCCTTCTGTTGGGAACACGGTCATTCTGACCATTGTGGACAGATTCAGCAAGTTTGCTCATTTTGTCCCTCTCTCCAAGCTTCCATCTGCCACGGAGACGTCCGAGATCCTGGTTAGGGAGGTTTTCAGGGTCCACGGATTGCCCAGTGACATTGTTTCTGACCGTGGTCCTCAGTTTACCTCTGCTGTCTGGAGATCCTTCTGTTTGGCCATTGGAGCTACAGTCAGTCTCACTTCTGGATTTCACCCACAATCTAATGGTCAGGCGGAGAGAGCCAACCAGAAGATGGAGTCCACACTGCGTTGTCTTGTCTCCTCTGATCCCACCTCTTGGTCATCTCAATTACCCTGGGTCGAGTATGCCCATAATACCCTTCCTTCATCTGCCACTGGGATGTCCCCCTTCCAATGCCTGTACGGATACCAACCTCCCTTGTTTCCTTCTCAGGAGAGGGATCTTTCAGTTCCTTCTGTCCAGGCCCACATTCGTCGTTGCCACCGGACCTGGCATCGGGCCAGGAAGGTCCTCCTTAGATTTTCTGACCGGTACCGTCGCCGTATTCCTGCTCCCGCTTATACCATCGGAGATAAGGTTTGGTTGGCTACACGGGATCTTCCTCTACGGACTGAGTCGAGGAAACTGTCACCAAAGTTCATTGGTCCGTTTGTGGTGGAGAGAATCATTAACCCTGTTGTGGTCTGACTCAAATTGCCGGCAACGCTTCGAGTACACCCCACCTTTCATGTCTCCTGCCTCAAGCCGGTTCTCCTCAGTCCTCTGTTGCCCCCTCCTCCTCCTCCTCCTCCTCCTCGGATGATCGGAGGTGGTCCTGCCTACACGGTGCGCCGCATAATGGATTCCAGACGGCGGGGTCGAGGTTTCCAATATCTCGTGGATTGGGAAGGATATGGTCCAGAGGAGAGGAGTTGGATTCCTCGGCGTCAGATCCTTGATGACGACCTGCTTCGTGACTTCTACAGCCTCCACCCTGGCGCTCCAGGTAGTCCGCCCGGTGGCGTTCGTCGGAGGGGGGTACTGTCACGAATCCCGCTTCCTGAGTCTGTGTTTGCCTGTGTTTCTGTCCTGGAGTGTGTTTCCGGTGTCCTGGAACGCACCCTGTCTGGTTGCCGGGCGAATTAGCTTGTTGGGAGATCGATGTTCACCCGCACCTTTGTCCCATCAATAATCTGCACACCTGTCCTGATCATCACCTCTCCCCTTCAAAAGCTCTGACCTGACATCCATTCCCTGCCGGATCGTTAGCCATGAACAGTATGTTGTGCCATAGTATCAGCCTCAAGTTGGATAGAATTTGTTTTGTTGTTTTTTACGTATTGCTTGCCTTAAACTTACCTCCGTTTGTTCTGTCTTCAGTTACTCCCTCGGATCATTTACCCCATTCCCGCCTGGTCGTCGGAGGATTCCGCTACCCCATTGGATCCACCTATTTACTCCCATCAACTCACCACCGCTGCCCGCTACGCCACCTGGATATATCTACCCATTCACATTCACTTGTAAATAAATACTCACCTTCTTCCTACTCTCCTTGTCCTGGTCTGCTTCTGGGTTTGATTTTGAAAGAATGTGACAGAAAAGCATTGGAACGAGAGTTAACTCTGTCGGGAGCGCTCGTCACAAGCCTGCGACACTCTGCCAGACCACTGACTCAAACAGGTCTCATGAGCCTCTCCTTTATAGTAGAATCCTCATTCAAGAATCCTCATTTCTAAAGACAGTTGACATCTAGTGGAAGCCGTAGGAAGTGCAACATATCCAATATCCCACTGTATCTTCAATAGGGGCTGAGTTGAAAAACTACAAACCTCAGATATCCCACTTCCTGGTTGGATTTTTCTCAGGTTTTCGCCTGCCAAATGAGTTCTGTTATACTCACAGACATCATTCAAACAGTTTTAGAAATGTCAGAGTTATTAATAATAATATGCATATATTAGCATCTGGAACAGAGTAGGAGGCAGTTCATTCTGGGCACGCTATTCATCCAAAGTGAAAATGCTGCCCCCTATCCCAAAAATGATTTATACAAATCAAAATATATTTTATATACAGTACCAGTCAAAGGTTTGGACACACTTACTCATTCAAGGGTTTTTCTTCATTTTGACTATTGTCTACATTGTGGAATAATAGTGAAGACATCAAAACTATGAAATAACACATATGGAATCATGTAGTAACCAATTATTATTTTTTATATCAAAATAGATTTTAATTTTAGATTCTTCAAAGTAGCCACCCTTTGGCCTTGATGACAGCTTTGCACACTCTTGGCATTCTATCAACAAGCTTCACTTGGATTGCTTTTCCAACAGTCTTGAAGGAGTTCCCACATATGCTGGGCACTTGTTGGCTGCTTTTCCTTCAATCTGTGGTCCAACTCATCACAAACCATCTCATTTGGGTAGAGGTCGGGTGATTGTGGAGGCCAGGTCATCTGATGCAGCACTCCATCACTCTCCTTCTTGGTCAAATAGCCCTTACATAGCCTGAAGGTGTGTTGGGTCATTGTCCCGTTGAAAAACAAATGGTAGTCCCACTAAGTGCAAACCAGATGGGATGGCATATCACTGCAGAATGCTGTAGTAGCCATGCTGGTTAAGTGTGCATTGAATTCTAAATTAATCACAGACAGTGTCACCAGCTGTCACACCCTGATCTGTTCCACCTGTCCTTGTGATTGTCTCCACCTCCCTCCAGGTGTCACCGATCTTCCCTATTACCTATTATTATTATTATTATTATTAGTGTATTTATTCCTGTTTTCTCTGTTTATCTGTTGCCAGTTAGTCTTGTCTTGCCAAGTCAACCAGCGTTTTTCCTAGTCTCTCTTTGCTGCCCCTGACCTTTAGCCTGTCTGCCGCCCTGTACTGTTTGGGACTCTGACCTGGTTACGAAGTCTTGCCTGTCCAGGGGTTCAAGGCGTTAATGGAGCAGTTCCGTGAATTGCCTCGCAGGCAGCATGCCACATCTGGGAGCTCCAAGTCGCTCAATAACCCCCTTACCAGTGGTGGGTTTGTACAGCCTACCTCGGCTACCCAAGAACCCTGCTAACTTCGTCCGGAGCAATATGCTGGGGATCCTGGAACCTGCCGGCCGTTTCTTTCCCAGGGATCCCTTACTTTTGAACTACAGCCATCTTTGTTCCCTTCAGATCAGTCAAAGATAGTGTATCTTATTACGCTAATGTCTGGAAGGGCGCTCTCCTGGGCTACGGCTGTTTGAGAGCAACAATCCGGTGTTTGCTATAGTCTGGAAGATTTTATGGCGGAGGTGATCTGGACAGTAATCTGGACAGTAATCTGCCCAAATTCTCAGAGCAGGTAATGGGGTTTGAAAAAGAGAGAGGCCTGTTCAGTTGAAAACAACTCTGATCCAAAACTTTGAATTCTGAGTCAACAACACAGATGTTCTCAAGTGATGTTCTCAAGTGATAAATAGAATTTATGTGTATGAGCTATTTTAGGATGTTTTTAGGCCAAGTTTTGTTATTGCATTCCATGCATTGTTTACAATACAGGGCTTTCAGTAACAGGGCATGTATTAAAATTTCAAGGAAAACACAAGAAAACTATTCTTTTGACTTTGTTGTTCTCTGTCAGTAGATAATCTCATCATGTTGATATTGTTTGTGTGTTTGTGCATCGACAGAGAATGAAAGGCCTCTTTATGCTACGAAGCACCGCATCATCATTACTCTGAGAGCCATAAGCGAGGGACACTGAGCAAAGTGGCGAAACGGAGGAATCAAAATGATGCTTGTGACAGCATGATTTGATAGGAAGTTACCGTGGCAAGGCCAAGGCAAGGCTATCATTTACTTGCTTTGTCAGATAATATCACGAGACAGTGAGACAGTTAACGAGACAGTGATGTCAATGGAAAGAGGTTTGAGCATGTGTGACAGAGCTCTTTAGGAGGAAGTGGTAATAGCCTTTTCTTTTCTGTGGTTCAATTAGCGCTGAAAAGTTTTTGTGTCACTTTATTGACTTTTGAACCTTATATAATTTTTGTGCATCTCTGACGATGTTCTATCAATTCCCAGGGTCATTTAATGTTTTCTTGTGTATCTGAGCTATTGCGGTTCAAGCAGGCAGAAATACAGCCAGTATGACAAGTTTTGCATCAGAATGACCTACCCTCAATAGAGAATCTTGTATAGCGTTGGGAAAGTGTGACATAGTCACTTTTTTATTGACTTCAAGTGCAAATGGCACGAAAACAAAATTGAAAACCTTTATAAAAGGCATCTCGTAGAAGTAATTTAATCCACAAATAAGAATATGACATGACCAGGTTAAGGGGACACATTTTCATGATTTTGATGAAACAATCGTAAAGTTCAGTGAAGCACAGAAAAGGTGGATACATAAGTGGAGACTGAAAAATGTCACTTTCCCAGCATATACTGGCATATGGAAATGTTGTAGAAGTTTGCTACCTTGACTCTAAAACACATGTGGGATAATCTCATGAAGTGTGCACTTAAACCTAACTAGCAACTTGTTATGAATGTAATTTAAATCAATCAGAGGTTAAAACATACGAATTTTGTCCAATCTAGTTTCAGATTTCAGGTACCTTGATTTCAGGTACAATTAATGTGTTATGCATGTTTCCACACATTGAACAAACCACGAACTGTTGAGGTATCCTACACATGGCAACAGTGGCAGTTATTATCTGTCAATCTATCTATTAATAGTATGTATGCTCTATCTGACGTAAGAGTTTATTTTTTTTAAACAGTGGTGAGTCAGTATGTGTACAGTAAGAAGAAGTCACCCAGGTTAACAGAGAGGCTGAATGTCACTCACACTGGCTTTCCTTCTGTTTGCTGTCAGGCACTCCCAAATATAAATATACTACAGTTTACTATAGAATAATATAGTACTTACTACAGAATTCTATAGAGAACTGTAATATACTGTAGAATACTATACTACATTCTGTAGTATCCCTTAATCGTGTATCGCTTACTATACAATGTTGTAGTATACTGTAGAATACTATATTATATACTAGTATCCCTCAACAGTGTAGTACTTACTATAGAATTTTGCGGTATACTGTAGAATACTATATTAAATACTACAATTTTATCTGCAAAAAACACTGTAGTCAATACTACAGCAATGTTGTCACGCCCTGACCTTAGAGATCCTTATTATTCTCTATGTTTGGTTAGGTAAGGGTGTGACTCGGGTGGGAAAATCAATGTTTTCTATTTCTTTGTGGTTTTGGCTGAGTATGGTTCCCAATCAGAGGCAGCTATCTATCGTTGTCTCTGATTGGGGATCATATATAAGTTGTCATTTTCCTTTTGGGGGTTGTGGGATCTTGTTTTCTGTATAGTTTGTTTTGCCTTACAGAACTATCCGCTTTCATTTTTCTCGTTGTTCTTTTGCTTTTGGTGTCATCAATAAAAAGAACGATGTATGCCTACCACGCTGCACCTTGGTCCGGTCATTCCACAAACGAGAGCCGTAAACAAATGTCTGCAAAAACTCTACATTTTTTAAACTATATTAATACTACATTGTTTCATTTGCATATGCTCCACCCATTCCCATCCCCTATATCCCAATTTGTGCCCCCAATTAGTTAGCAACCTACATGCCAAGTACAGACCAACTGTATATTGTGTTCTCTACAGGTTATAGAAAAGAGCAGAAGTGTCTGCTGTCATACAGGTTAAGGAAAATTTGCTCTTACTATTTGACAAGTACATTTCCTCAAGGAGAAAGCCCCCAATTTTGTCAAAGATAATAAAATAAATAAACACTTTAGTAAATACTACAGCAATATCCACAAAAACACTACAGTAATTACTATAGTGTATACTATAGTTTTTACTATAGTAATACTACATGTTTTATACTATAATATACTTTACTACAGTCATGTCCACAAAATACTACGGTGAATAAAATATAATAAAATCAACTTCCATTATATTTGCCACTTATTGCGCCGAATACAACAGCTGTAGGCTTTATCCTGAGATGCTTACTTACGAGCCATTTCCCAACAATGCGGAGTTAGAAAGTACGAAGGAAATAGTGACACAAAAAATAACAATAACGTGACTATAAACAAGGAGTACTGGTACCGAGTCAATGTGCAGGGGTACGAGGTAGTTGAGGTAATTGAGAAAATATCTAAATGTAGGTAGGGGTAAAAGTGACTAGGCAATCAGGATAGATAATAAACAGAGTAGCAACAGCATATGTAAAGAGTGTGAAAGTGTGTCTATGTGTGAGTGTATGGTGTGTGGTATGTGCCGTCAATTTGCATGTGTGTGTGTTTTGTGCGTGTATGTATTCCGTACAGTGCATTCTGGAAAGTATTCAGACCCCTTGACTTATTACACATTTTGTTCGGTTACAGCCTTATTCTAAAATGCATGACATCAATCTACACACAATACCTATAATGACAAAGCAAAAATGAGTTTTTATAAAATGTTGTACATTTGTAAAGAATAAACAACTGAAATATTACATTTACATAAGTATTCAGAACCTTTCGCTACCAAGCACCTTTGGCAGCGATTACAGCCTTGAGTCTTCTTGGGTATGACGCTACAAGCTTGGCACACCTGTATTTGGGGAGTTACTCCCATTCTTCCCTGCAGATCCTCTCAAGCTCTGTCAGGTTGGATGGGGAGCGTTGCTGCACAGCTATTTTCAGGTCTATCCAGAGATGTTCGATTGGGTTCAAGCTCTGGCTGGGCTACTCAATTACATTCAGAGACTTGTCTCGAAGCCACTCCTGCGTTGTGCTTAGGGTCATTGCTATGTGCTTAGGGTCATTGTCCTGTTGGAAGGTGAAATTTCACTCCAGTCTGAGGTCCTGAGGGGTCCGGAGCAGGTTTTCATCAAGGATCTATCTGTACTTTCCTCTGTTTACCTTTTCCTCAATCCTGACTAGTCTCTAAGTCCCTGCCGCTGAAAAACATCAGTCTGATGCTGCCACCACCATGCTTGCTCATAGGGATGGTGCCAGGTTTCCTCCAGACGTGACGCTTGGCATTCAGGCTAAAGAGTTCAATCTTGGTTTCATCATCTGAGAGTCTTGAGGTGCCTTTTGGCATATTCCAACCAGGCTGTCATGAGCCTTTTACTGGGGTGTGGCATCAGTCTGGCCATTCTACCATAAAGACCTGATTGGGGGAGTCCTGCAGAGATGGTTGTCCTTCTGGAAGGTTCTCCCATCTCAACAGAGCAACTCTGGAGCTCTGTCAGAGTAACCATTGGGTTCTTGATCAACTCCTTGACCATGGCCCTTCTCCCCCGATTGCTCAGTTTGGCCGGGCGGCCAGCTCTAGAAAGAGTCTTGGTGGTTCCAAACTTCTTCCATTTAAGAATCATGGAGGCCACTGTGTTCCTGTGGCCCTTCAATGCTGCAGAAATGTTTTGGTACCCTTCCCCAGATCTGTACCTCTAAACAATACTGTCTCGGAGCTCCATGTATAATTCCATCGACCTCATGGCTTGGTTTTTGCTCTGACATACACAGTCAATGGTGGGACCTTTATATAGACAGGTGTGTCTATATGTTTCTCAATTAATTGGACTCCAGTCATGTTGTAGAAACATCTTAAGGATGATCAATCGAAACAGGATGCACCTGAGCTCAATGTAGAGTCCCATTGCAAAGGGTCTGAATACTTATGTAAATAAGGTATTTCTGTTATGTGTTTTTAATACATTAGCAAAAATGTATAAAAACCTGTTTTTGCTTTGTCATTATGGAGTATTGTGTATAGATTGATGTTGTTTATATTTAATTTGATCAATTTTAGAATAAGTCTGTAACGTAACAAAATGTGGAAAAAGTCAAGGGGTCTGAATACTTTTCTAAGGCACTATATGTAGTCTATGTGTGTGTATTGGGGTGTCAGTGAGGTATGTGTGAGTGTGTGCGTAGAGTCTTATAGAGCTGGTGCAAGAGAGTCAGTGCAAATAAAACGGGGGTGAATGCAAAATAGTCAGGGTAACCATTTGATTAACTGTTCAGCAGCCTTATGGCTTGGGTGATAGAAGTTATGCAAGAGCCTTTTGGTCCCAGACTTGGCTCTTCTGTACCACTTGCCAAGCGGTAGCAGAGAGAACAGTCTATGAGCCTTCCTCCCTCACTGCCTGGTATAGAGATCCTGGATGGCAGGGAGCTCGTCCCCAGTGATGTACTGAGCTGTACACACTACCCTCTGTAGCGCCTTATGGTTGGATGCCAAGCAGTTGCCATACCGACTGGTAATGCAGCCAGACAAAATGCTGCCAATGGTACAGCTGTAGAACTTTTTAGAATCTGAATGAATACTACAGTAAAGTCAACAAAAACGCTACAGTGTATACTATAGTATACTTCAGCAAAACACTACTAAAAATATACTAAGACTACAGTATTTAGAGCATAGTATATTATAGTATTTTTTATATGGACTGGCAGAGCACTCTCAAGACAGGAAGTGACAGGACCAGGGGCCCTCGGGGCACGATTGTGTTGTCCAGGCTTGTGCATGTCAAGGCGTGACATTTACCAGCAGGGTCTGCACTCAGAGAGAGTCAAATGTGATTTTGTAGCATTTAGGAAGAGCCTGGGTCTAGTTTCGAACATTTAATGGCTGTTTTGGAAATAACGTGCCATGGGTAAAATATGCCAGTATGTGTTACATGAACACTGGGGTAGCGACTGAAGCAGAGGTACTGTAGAATGGAAGGAATGAGAGTGTGTGACTATGAGAAAGTGTATGTTGGTACCAGACCATGATTTGGCATGTCTCCCCTGATTGAGACTCAGTATTATAACATCAATCAGTTAAATGCAGTACATCAAACCTATGTGTACATCTATGTTTAAGGTAAAACCGACAGTGTTTTAGCATACAGAATTGGGGAAGGGTCCATGGACAAACGTCACATTATTCGACACATTTGCGACCCACACGATGAGCTTGATCAGCGTGACACATGAGAGACAATAGGAGACACCTGCAATGCACAAAACAGCACTTTACAGCTATCCAAGCTCCACAGCCTACGGCTCCCTCCCGCCTCTCTGTCCCCGCCTCCCCTGCATCCTCCCTGGGCTGGCAGAGCTGAACAGCTGGTTGTGCAAATATTGGCTGAGTGCAGGACCATGGGCTCACTGAAAGGACAAGAGGGGGCTGTGTTACAGGGTCCACCTGTAATGTGTGTATGTGTGTGTGTGTGTGTGTGTGTGTGTGTGTGTGTGTGTGTGTGTGTGTGTGTGTGTGTGTGTGTGTGTGTGTGTGTGTGTGTGTGTGTGTGTGTGTGTGTGTGTGTGTGTGTGTGTGTGTGTGTGTGTGTGTGTGTGTGATTCACAGGGATGTCACTAAAGATGGGAATGTGTTTTTAAAATGTTAGACGTCATTCAACCGATTGGTCTCAATGTGGTCAAGTTTAGATTTATCTGTCAGATATAGCAGATACTTAGCAAGCTCAGTGGGGGATTGTTTGCTTCGCACATGTGGCGATTGGAGATAAATGTCTGCGGCCGGATGATGTTCCGGGCAGTCCAACACCCTATTGTATTTATCTGTATCTCTGGTTTAGTTTAGTTTATTAGGATCCCCATTAGCTACTGCACATGCAGCAGAGATTAAACCCCCCCCCGCCAAAAATGATATATATATATATATATATACGTTTGAGATTGAAAAGACACCAAGAGACATAAAAAAAATAGAATTTGTTATCTGTTTTTAAAGCTAAACTTGCTTTTTGACTGAGTAACCTCTGGTCGCAGAGCATTCCACAATGGCTCTATACAAAACTGAGTGACGTATTAAATCAGTTTTTGTTTTGGGTAGAGTGAAGTATGTCTGTTTGAAGTGTATGCAAATAGATTATACAAGTAGTTAGGCATTTTCAACACAGAAATGTTTCTTAAAAAGACTACAAGAGAAGTAGTCAATTTACCCGCAACACTCGACCATGAAAGACTATCGTGCATGTTTTTGATGTTATTTATATGTGTGCAGTGAAGGTCAAGGCATGCTGCTTTGTTTTGAGCCAGCTGCAGCTTTGCTAGGTCTTTGCTGCACCTGACCATATTACCGGACAGTAATCAAGATGGGACAAGATCAAACCCTGAACAACTAGTACAGTTGGTTTTTGTGTCAAAAACACAGATCATCTTTTTATAACAGACATACTGTACTTCTCCCCATCTTCACAACAACTTTGTCAATTATGACTTGACGATGATAACTATCCAATGTTACTCCTAGGAGTTCAACTTGTTCAATAGTCACACCTTTTATAAACCTCCAGCTGAGGTTTAGGTCTATGATAATGCTTTCAACCAAATACAATGCTTTTGGTTATTAGATGCATTTAAGATGAGTTTATTGTTAATTACCCATTATGATACTGACTGTAGCTCCTTGCTAAGAGTCTCAGTCATCTCACTGGCTATAAATGCTGAGAAGAAATAAATTGAGAAGAGTAACGGCCCAAGACAACTGCCCTGAGTGATACCGCACTGTACACATCTGATGTTAGAGAAGCTTTCATTGAAGAATACTCTCTGAGTTCTATTGGATAAGTAACTTTCTAACCATGTGATGGCAGATTAATTTTTATTAATTATCATAACGTATTATGATCAATAACATCAAAGGCTGCACTGAAATCTAATAATACAGCTACAACTATCATCTTATTGTCAATTTATGTCAGTACAGATGCCCTTCCCTATATGTGTGCTGAAAGTCAGTACTTAGCTTGTTCTTTGAAAAATAGCATTGCATTTGTTCAAACAAAAATTTCTCCATCAATTTACTAAGAACAGGCAGCAAAGGGTGCTTTACTATTTTTAGGCAGTGAAATCAATTACTTTAGCTTCCTTTCACGCCTGTGAACACACACACTCTTTCAGCTTTTGTTAAAGACATGGTAAATAGGGTCTGCTACCATTCTCAATAGTTTCCCATCTAGGTTGTCTATACCTGGTGGCTTATATTTTTTGAATGGATAACAATAGTTTTTCCACCTCTTCCACACATACTTCACCAAATTCAGAACAGCAATCCTTCTTTCATTATTATTATTATACAGTATGATGGTTCACTGTTGAATGTTGTCATTTCACTTCTCAGTTTGTTCACTTTACCAGTGAAATAGTAATTTAAATAATTAGCTATATCAAAATGACCCATCAGCTTCAGTGAACAATGGATATTAATTGGCTTTTCTGCACATAATATAATTTAAGGTGCTCCAAAGTCTTTTTTTTCCGATAGTTTTTTCCATAATTTGTCTTGTTTTGGTAATATAATTTATTCAGTTTAATCACAATTTACAGTATGTCAACCAATCAGCTTTTGAAAATTAATTTTTTATATAATACTTTACAAATCCTCTAAGTGCTGCATCTGGATTCTCCTCCTTATAAACATCAGACCAACATACATTTTTTTACATCTTCAACAAAAGAGTCCTGAGAGAACATTTTGTATGATATAACTTTAATCCCTGCCTTTGGTATTTTGGCTTTCCTTATAGATGATAACTGGTCAATGTTCAGGTCACCAGGAAAAAACATTTCTCTGTTAGCATCAGAAACCTTATCCAACATCACACACATATTTTCCAGATCGTAACAGTTTGGACTTGGTGGCCTAAAGCAGCACCCTAAAAGAAGAGACTTCAGCTGAGGCAGGTGAACCTGCAACCAGAGCACTTCTACTTCATTTGTCATGAGATCCTCTCTGAGCTTCACAGGAATATTACTCGGAATATATACAGCAACATCTTCCCCTAGACATTCCTGTCTTTTCTATAGTTGTTACATCCTTGTATTCCAACTGCTGTATCATCAAAGGTGCTGTCTAAATGAGTCTCAGAAATGGCTAATATATGATCTAAGAATAGCAAATTACTAATCTAATTTAAAAAAATTCTGAGGCTAAAGATATTTACACTACATGACCAAAAGTATATGAACACCTGCACATCGAGCATCTCATCCCAAAATCATGGGCATTAATATGGGGCGGCAGATAGCATAGCGGTTAACTTCACTAGGGTAGGGGGCACTATTTTCACCTCCAGATGAAAAGCTGCTCAAAATAAACTGCCTGCTACTCAGGTACAGAAGCTAGGATATGCATATAATTGGTAGATTTTGATAGAAAACACTCTAAAGTTCCCTGAACTGTTAACATAATGTCTGTGAGTATAATATAACTGATTTGGCAGGGGAAAACCTGAGAAAAATCCATCCAGGAAGTGGGATTTTTTCATGTTTGTAGTTTTCTATTGAATGCAATTACAGTATCCATTGACTTAGGACTCAAATTGCACTTACTATGGCTTCCACTAGATGTCAACAGTCTTTAGAAATTGTTTCAGGCTTGTATTCTGAAAAATGAGAGAGTAAGACCACTCTGAATGAGTGGACCCTACAGTGTCCCAGAGGTTTTTCATGCTCACAACCGAGAGTCGCCTTTCTTGTTTACCTTTTATATTGACAACGTTATTGTCCGGTTCAAATATTATTGATTATTTAGGCTAAAAACAACCTGAGGATTGATTATAAACATTGTTTCTATGAACTTTACGGATACTATTTGGATTTTTCGTCTGCCTGTTGTGACTGCGTTTGAGCCTGTGGATTACTGAACAAAATGCATGAACAAAACAGAGGTTTTTGGATATAATGAGGGACTTTATCGAACAAAACAAACAATTATTGAGTAAATGGGAGTCTTGTAAGTGCAACCATATGAAGATCATCAAAGGTAAGTGATTCATTTTAGCGCTATTTCTACTTGTGTAACTCCTCTACTTGGCTGGTAATTGTTTGTAATGATTTGTCTGCTGGGTGTTGTTCTCAGATAATCGCATGGTATGCTTCATCTTTAAGAAGTTAATCTTTAAACCGATGTATAACACTTTTTTAATGAATATTTCTGTTTTTTAATTTGGCGCTCTGCAATTTCACTGGATGTTGGCCAGGTGGGACGCTACCGTCCCACATACACTAGTTAGGTTAAGAGTGTTGCGCCAGTAACAGGACGGTTGCTGGTTCGAATCGTTGAGCCGATTAGGGGAAAGATCTGTTGATGTGCCCTTGAGCAAGGCACTTTACCCTAATTGCTCCTGTAAGTCGCTCTGGATAAGAGTGTGTGCAAAATGACTAAAATATAAGTATGGAGTTGGTCCCCCCTTTGCTGCTACACTACATGGTCAAAAGTATGTGTAGGCTGCTGAGGGGAGAACGGTTCATAATAATGGCTGGAGTGGAGTAAATGGAATGGTATCAAACCAGCCATTATGATGAACTGTCCTCCCCTCAACAGTCTCCACTGGTGGACACATGCTTGTCGAACATCTCATTCCCTAAATCATGGGCATTAAGATGGAGTTGGTCCGTCCATTGATGCTATAACAACTCTTGTGGGAAGACTTTCCACTAGATGTTGGAACATTGCTGCGGGATCTTGCTTCCATTCAGCCACAAGAGCATTAGTGAGGTCGGGCACTGATGTTGGGTGATCAGGCCTGGCTCGCAGTCAGCGATCCAATTCATCCCAAAGATGTTTGATGGGGTTGAGGTCAGGGCTCTGTGTGGGCCACTCAAGTTTTTCCACACCGATCTCGACAAACCATTTCTGTATAGACCTCACTTTGTGCACAGGGGCATTATCATGCTGAAACAGGAAAGGGCCCTCAAACTGTTGCCACAAAGTAGAAAAGCACAGATTCCTCTAGAGTGTCATTGTATGCTGTAGAGTTAAGGTTTCCCTTCACTGGAACTAAGGGGCCTAGCCCAAACTATGAAAACAGCCCCAGACCATTATTCCTCCTCCAACAAACTTTACAGTGGGCACTATGCATTGGGCCAGGTAGCATTCTACTGTCATTCGCAAAACCCAGATTCATCCGTCGTACTGCAAGAGGGTGAAACATGATTCATTACTCCAGAGAACGCACTTCCACTGCTCCAGAGTCCAATGGCAGCGACCTTTGCACCACTTCAGCCGGTGCTTGGCATTGTGCATGTTGATCTTAGGCTTGTGTGCGGCTGCTCGGCCATGGAAACCCATTTCATAAAGCCCCGACGAACAGTTATTGTGGTGACGTTGCTTCTAGATGAAGTTTGGAACTCGGTAGTGAGTGTTGCAACCGAGAACAGACGATTTTTACCAATTCACAATAGCATCACTTACAGTTGACCGGGGCTTCTAGCATGGCAGAAATTTTATGAACTGACTTGTTGGAAAGGTGACATCCTATGAAGGTGCCACATTGAAAGACACTGAGCTCTTCAGTAAGGCCATTGTACTGCCAAATTTTGTCTATGGAGAATGCAAGCGTGTGTGTTCGATTTTATACACCTGTCATTAAAGGGTGTGGCTGAAATAGCAGAATCCACTAATGTAATGGGCTGTATACATACTTTTGTATATATAGTGTACATTAGCTCATTTGAACCCTTTCCTGTGTAGCTTATCTAAAACTGAATTCATAATGATAATAAGTTGTATTTCTAATAATTTTATTTCTGATAACAAATAATCAATTTATTGATATTTGAGCAGATTATGTTCAGCCAAAGCCTTATCTGGTTTATCTCAGCTGCAGCAGGGTGCTCTATTCTTTGTTCCACTTCTGCATAGCTGTCTTGCTGGACTGTTGGTCTCAATGGTGCGGAGGGGTAGTGGAGTGGGGGTGGTGCTGTCCTGTCAGCAGGGGAGGTAATGCGGTGGGGGGTGCTGTGTTGTCAGTATGGGAGTTAACAGGGGGGGTGGGGTGCGCAGTCCTGTCAACATTAGGGGTAGTGGAGTGGGGTATTGAGTGTGGGCTCTCTGGGCCGAGTTCTGGTCTTTCTGGGGGATGTGTTGCTTTCTCTGGGTGGAGAACTGGGCTCCCTGGTTGGGGATGGTCTCTCTGGGCGGAGTGCTGGTCTCTCTGGGCGGAGTGTTGAACCATGGATTGAGTGCTGGGTCCTCTGGGCGGAGTGCTGGTCTCTCTGGGGGGAGTGCTGGTCTCTCTGGGCGGAGTGCCGTTCTCTCTGGGCGGAGTGCTGGTTTCTCTGGGCGGAGTGCTGGTCTCTGGATGGAGTGCTGGTCTCTCTGGGCAGAGTGCTGGACTCTGGATGGAGTGCTGGACTCTGGATGGAGTGCTGGACTCTGGATGGAGTGCTGGTCTCCCTTAGCGGAGTGCTGGTCTGTGGATGGAGTGTCATTCTCTCTGGGTGGAGTGCTGGTCTGTCTGGGCGGAGTGCTGCTCTGGATTGCATGCTGGTATCTCTGGATGGAGTGCTGGTATCTCTGAGCGGATCGCTGGTTTCTCTGGGTGGAATGCTGGTCTCTCTGGGTGGAGTGCTGATCTCTGGATTGCATGCTGGGCTCTCTGGGCGGAGTGCTGGACTCTGGATGGAGTGCTGGACTCTGGATGGAGTGCTGGACTCTGGACGGAGTGCTGGACTCTGGACGGAGTGCTGGACTCTGGACGCAGTGCTGGACTCTGGATGGAGTGCTGGACTCTGGACGGAGTGCTGGACTCTGGATGGAGTGCTGGACTCTGGATGGAGTATTGGTCTCTCTGAGCCGAGCGCTGGTCTCTCTGGGCGGAGTGCTGGACTCTGGATGGAGTGCTGGTCTCTCTGGGCGGAGTGCTGGACTCTGGATGGAGTGCTGGTCTCTCTGTGTGGAGTGCTGGTCTCTCTGTGTGGAGTGCTGGTCTCTCTGGGCGGAGTGCTGTTGTCTCTGGGCGGAGTTCTGGTCTCTCTTTGTGGAGTGCTGGTCTCTCTAGCTGGAGTGCTGGACTCTGGATGGAGTGCTGTTCTCTCAGGGTGGAGTTCTGGTCTCTCTGGGCGGAGTTCTGATCTCTCTGGGTGGAGTTCTGGTCTCTCTTTGCGGAGTGCTGGACTCTCTAGGTGGAGTGCTGGGCTCTCTAGGTGGAGTGCTGGTCTCTCTGGGCGGAGTGCTGGTCTCTCTGGATGGATTGCTGGTCTCTGGATGGAGTGCTGGTCTCTCTGGGCAGAGTGCTGGTCTCTCTGGGCGGAGTGCTGGTATCTCTGGGTGGAGTGCTGTTCTCTGGATGGAGTGCCATTCTCTCTGGGTGGAGTGCTTGACTTTGGGCGGAGTGCTGGTCTCTGGATTGCATGCTGGTCTCTCTGGGCGGAGTAATGGACTCTCTGGGCGGAGTGTTGGTCTCTGGATGGAGTTCTGGTGTCTCTGAGCGGATCACTGGTCTCTCTGGGTGGAGTGCTGGTCTCTCTGGGTGGATCGCTGGTCTCTCTGGGCGGAGTGCTGGTCTCTCTGTGCGGAGTGCTGGTCTCTCTGGGCGGAGTGCTGGTCTCTCTGGGCGGAGTACTGGTCTCTCTGGGCGGAGTGCTGGTCTCTCTGGACGGAGTGCTGGTCTCTCTGGGTGGAGTGCTGGTCTCTGGATGGACTGCTGGTCTTTCTGGGCAGACTGCTGGTCTCTCTGTGCGGAGTGCTGGTCTCTGGATGTAGTTCTGGTGTCTCTGAGCGGATCGCTAGTTTCTCTGGGTGGAGTGCTGGTCTCTCTGGGCCGAGTGCTCGTCTCTGGATGGAGTGCTGGTCTTTCTGGGCAGAGTGCTGGTCTCTCTGGGCGGAGTGCTGGACTCTGGATGGAGTGCTGGACTCTGGATGGAGTGCTGGACTCTGGATGGAGTGCTGGACTCTGGATGGAGTGCTGGTCTCTCTGAGCGGAGCGCTGGTCTCTCTGGGCAGAGTGCTGGTCTCTGGATGGAGTGCTGGTGTCTCTGAACGGAGTGCTGGGCTCTGCATGGAGTGCTGTTCTCTCTGGGCGGAGATCTGGTCTCTCTGGGTGGAGTGTTGGTCTCTCTGGGTGGAGTGTTGGTCTCTCTGGTTGGAGTGCTGGTCTCTCTGGGTGGACTGCTGGTCTCTCTGAGCGGAGTGCTGGTCTCTGTGCGGAGTGCTGGTCTCTCTGGGCCGAGTGCTGGTCTCTCTGGATGGAGTGCCGTTCTCTCTGGTCAGGGTGCTGGTCTCTCTGGATGGAGTGCTGGTCTCTCTGGGCGGAGTGCTGGAACCTCAGGGCAGAGTGCTGGACTCTGGATGGAGTGCCGTTCTCTCTGGTCAGGGTGCTGGTCTCTCTGGATGGAGTGCTGGTCTCTCTGGGCGGAGTGCTGGGCCCTCAGGGCAGAGTGCTGGACTCTGGATGGTGCTGTTCTCTCTGGGCGGAGTGCTGGACTGACTCTGCATGGAGTGCTGGTCTCTCTGGGTCGGAGATCTGGTCGCTCTGGGCAGAGTGCTGGTCTCTCTGAGCGGAGTGCTGGTCTCTGTGCGGAGTGCTGGTCTCTGTGCGAAGTGCTGGTCTCTGTGCGTAGTGCTGGTCTCACTGGGCGGAGTGCGGGTCTCTCTGGGCAGAGTGCTGGACTCTGGATGGAGTGCTGGTCTCTCTGGGCGGAGTGCTGGTCTCTCTGGGCGGAGTGCCTGACTCTGGATGGACTGCTGGTCTCTCTGGGCGGAGTGCTGGTCTCTCTGGACGGAGTGCTGGTCTCTCTGGGCAGAGTGCTGGACTCTGGATGGAGTGCTGGACTCTGGATGGAGTGCTGGTGTCTCTGGGCGGAGTGCTGGTCTCTCTGGGCGGAGTGCCTGACTCTGGATGGACTGCTGGTCTCTCTGGGCGGAGTGCTGGTCTCTCTGGGCGGAGTGCTGGGCCCTCAGGGCAGAGTGCTGGACTCTGGATGGTGCTGTTCTCTCTGGGCGGAGTGCTGGACTGACTCTGCATGGAGTGCTGGTCTCTCTGGGCGGAGATCTGGTCTCTCTGGGCGGAGTGCTGGTCACTGTGCGGAGTGCTGGTCTCTCTGGGCGCAGTGCTGGTCTCGGAATGGTGTGCTGGTCTCTGAATGGTGTGCTGGTCTCTCTGGGCGGAGTGCTGGTCTCTCTGGGCAGAGTGCTGGTCTCTGGATGTAGTGGTGGTCTCTCTGGGCGTACTGCTGGTCTCTCTGGGCAGAGTGCTGGTCTCTCTGGGCAGAGTGCTGGTCTCTCTGGGCGGAGTGCTTGTCTCTGGAGCATGCTGCTTGTCTCTCTGGGTGGAGTGCTGGACTCTCTGGGCGGAGTGCTGGTCTCTCTGGGCGGAGTGCTGGTCTCTCTGGGCAGAGTGCTGTTCTCTCTGGGTGGAGTGCTGGTCTCTCTGGGTGGAGTGCTGGTCTCTCTGGTCGGAGTGCTGGTCTCCCTGGGCGGAGTGCTGGTCTCTGGATCGCATGCTGGTCTCTCTGTGCGGAGTGCTGGTCTCTCTGTGCGGAGTGCTGGTCTCTGGATGTAGTGCTGGACTCTGGATGGAGTGCTGGTGTCTCTGAGCGGAGTGCTGGTCTCTCTGGGCAGAGTGCTGGTCTCACTGGCATGGAGTGCTGGTCTCTCTGGGTGGATCTGGTGCTTGTCTGTCTGGGTGGGGAGTGCTGGTCTCTCTGGGTGGAGTGCTGGTCTCTCTGGGTGGAGTGCTGGTCTCTCTGGGCGGAGTGCTGGTCTCTGGATCTGGGTGGAGTTCCTGTCTCTCTGGTCGGAGTGCTGGTCTCCCTGGGCGGAGTGCTGGTCTCTCTGGGTGGAGTGCTTGTCTCTCTGGGCGGAGTGCTGGTCTCTCTGTGCGGAGTGCTGGTCTCTGGATGTAGTGCTGGACTCTGGATGGAGTGCTGGTGTCTCTGAGCGGAGTGCTGGTCTCTCTGGGCAGAGTGCTGGTCTCTGGATGTTGTCCTGTTCTATCTGGGCGGAGTGCTGGTCTCTCTGGGCGGAGTGCTGGTCTCTCTGGGCGGAGTGCTGGTCTCTCTGGGCAGAGTGCTGGTCTCTCTGGGTGGAGTGCTGGTCTCTGGTGCGGAGTGCTGGTCTCCCTGGGCGGAGTGCTGGTCTCTGGATCGCATGCTGGTCTCTCTGTGCGGAGTGCTGGTCTCTCTGTGCGGAGTGCTGGTCTCTGGATGTAGTGCTGGACTCTGGATGGAGTGCTGGTGTCTCTGAGCGGAGTGCTGGTCTCTCTGGGCAGAGTGCTGGTCTCACTGGGTGGAGTGCTGGTCTCTCTGGGTGGAGTGCTTGTCTCTCTGGGTGGAGTGCTTGTCTCTCTGGGTGGAGTGCTGGTCTCTCTGGGTGGAGTGCTTGTCTCTCCGGGCGGAGTGCTGGTCTCTCTGGGTGGAGTTCTGGTCTCTCTGGTCGGAGTGCTGGTCTCCCTGGGCGGAGTGCTGGTCTCTGGATCGCATGCTGGTCTCTGGGCGGAGTGCTGGTCTCTCTGTGCGGAGTGCTGGTCTCTGGATGTAGTGCTGGACTCTGGATGGAGTGCTGGTGTCTCTGCGCGGAGTGCTGGTCTCTCTGGGCAGAGTGCTGGTCTCTGGATGTTGTCACGTTCTATCTGGGCGGAGTGCTGGTCTCTCTGGGCGGAGTTCTGGTCTCTCTGGGCAGAGTGCTGGTCTCTCTGGGTGGAGTGCTGGTCTCTGGGCAGAGTGCTGGTCTTTGGATGGAGTGCTGTTCTCTCTGAGCCGAGTGCTGGCCTCTCTGGGAGGAGTGCTGGTCTCTGGATCGCATGCTGTTCTCTTTGGGCGGAGTGCTGGTCTCTCTGGGCGGAGTGCTGGTCTCTGGATGTAGTTCTGGACTCTGGATGGAGTGCTGGTCTCTTTGAGAGGAGCGCTGGTCTCTCTGGCCGGATTGCTGGTCTCTCTGGCCGGATTGCTGGTCTCTCTGTACGGAGTGCTGGTCTCTGGATCGCATGCTGGTCTCCGGTCAGAGTTCTGGTTTCTGTCTGGGCGGAGTGCTGGTCTCTGGATGGAGTACTGGACTCTGGATGGATTGCTGGTCTCTCTGGACGGAGTAATGGTCTCTCTGGGCAGAGTGTTGAACTATGGATGGAGTGCCTGGCCCTCTGGGCAAAGTGCTGGTCTCTCTGAGCGGACCGCTGGTCTCTCTGGGCAGAGTGCTGGTCTCTGGATGTTGTGCCGTTCTCTCTGTGCAGAGTGCTGGTCTCTCTAGGCGGAGTGCTGGTCTCTCTAGGCGGAGTGCTGGTCTCTCTAGGCGGAGTGCTGGTCTCTCTGGCCGGAGTGAAGGTCTCTCTGGGCTGAGTGCTGGTCTCTGGATGGAGTGCTG
The DNA here is from genome assembly GCF_021184085.1 of Oncorhynchus gorbuscha. Taxonomy (NCBI): domain Eukaryota; kingdom Metazoa; phylum Chordata; class Actinopteri; order Salmoniformes; family Salmonidae; genus Oncorhynchus; species Oncorhynchus gorbuscha. The sequence continues at coordinate 60,004,422 of NC_060173.1, forward strand.
GTCTCTGGATGTTGTGCCGTTCTCTCTGGGTGGAGTGCTGGTTTCTCTAGGTGGAGTGCTGGTCTCTGGATGGAGTGCTGGTCTCTGGATGGAGTGCTGGACTTTGGATGGAGTGCTGGTCTCTCTGGGCGGAGCAGTGGTCTCTCTGGGCTGAGTGCTGGTCTCTGGATGTTGTGCCGTTCTCTCTGGGCGGATTGCTGGTCTCTCTAGGCGGAGTGTTGGTCACTCTGGGCGGAGTGAAGTTCTCTCTGGGCGGAGTGCTAGTCTCTCTGGGCGGAGTGCTAGTCTCTCTGGGCGGAGTGCTGGACTCTCTGAGCGGAGTGCTGGACTCTCTGAGCGGAGTTCTGGACTCTGGATGGAGTGCTGGTCTCTGGGCGGAATGCTGGGCCCTCTGGGTGGAGTGCTGGACTCTCCATTGAGTGCTGTAGTTTCTGGGTGAGGTGATGGTCTCTCTGGGCTAGTTTTTACATATATGGTGTATATAATATGTGTGTGTGTGTGTGTGTGTGTGTTTGTGTGTGAGTGTGAGATTCACAGGGGCATCACTAAAGAAGGGGATGTGTTTTTAATATGTTGCACTCCGTTCATTGGCCTCAATGTGGTCAAGTTTACATTTATCTGTCAGAGACAGCAGAAACTTTACTTTGAGAGGGGAGGACAGCAAAGGAAATGAAACGAGGAGAGAAAAGAAAAGAAGAGGAATCGTGGGCTGCGTCACAGAGTTCATAACCCTGCATGGTTCTTCTGCCTTTGCTGATATAATCCAGGGCCCATAGAGCCTGCAGGCATCTCCATTTTCTGCTTGACTTCAACCTGCAAAGGTTGAAAGACATTATCTCTCTATGCCTGTTTCTCTCACACACACATTTACACACACACGCACAAACACAAATACTATACAAACGGGTGTGCAGGCTCACACACAGTTTCTTTCATATTTCCTGTCTCTCTTCCTCTCTCAAACGCACACTCATACACACACCTGCAAATAAATTCATCATTGGAGATGGTCAACACGTCGCTAGCCCCTTATCACCTTCCTTCCTTCGGCCACCTCAATCCCACTGGGGTATTGGCTTTGTGAATGAAGTGGCCAGACTCCCAGATGGCAGTATTGATATGACGAAGGGGACAGGTGCTGGGTTCCCTGGGCTGCCTGCCTGCACATCCACAGCCTTCCATTAGGCTCCCTACTCATAACGCGCTGGTAATGCTCTGTCTGTGCACTCTAATCAGAGACACACACTCTCCAAGCAGGGTAATACAAAATACAAACACACACTGAAAGGCCATCAGACACACGCAGGTGCACACACACAATCTCTACAGAGGCACAGCCACGTCGGCCACAGCTTCAGCCATTAGTCAGCTATTCACCACTAAGCAAGACATCATTCTGCACAAGATAAAAGAAGCACCCATTCACCTGCAGAGTTCAAACTAAAGGTTAGATCGCCCCAAAAGTCAGCTGGGGAAAATTTAGTCACTTTATCAGCTCCAATCCAATCTGCCCTCACAGCCCTTTACAAATTAGATTGTGGTTGGGAAAAAAGACACACACCAAATAAAAACCCTACAGGTTGATTTCTGTTCTTTCCTCCAACCAAAGCAGAAACATCAAGTGGTTTTTGTACCCCCAGCCGCTAACAGTTTAATGGCTAATGTGATTAGGATGTGATGTATACTGCCCAGAGGCAGTGAGGGAAGTAAAGGGATTATCCATGTTGCTTGACTCCCATGCTGGCTGCCACAGCCAGAGTCCTGGTGCGGCTCGGGGCAAAGGGGTTAAGTCCTCCCCCCTGAACACACAGAATGGAAATGTTAAAGAGCAGCGCTGTGTAGCTAGAGGCGGAAGGAACGAAAGGCCTTTCCTTTATTTGGAGGGACAGATGAACGGAAGGAAAGAGATAAAACACAAATTGACATTAAGACATGAACCACAGAGATTTTCCACCCTGTTTGGGCTAATTTTCCACATGAAATTGGTATCTTCAGAGATGTGGCATCTTGTTATTTCTTCTTCTTCTTGTTCCTTCCAAACCAGTATGGCATAAAAGGACGGGCAATAAAGAGGTTGACATTTACAGTGTTATACATGGGATCCATTTGTGGCTCCGGAGGCTGATAGAATTCATTGATTAGTTCATTTGGAGAAGAACTGGAAGTCTACAAGGAGGTCTACAACAGAGTCTCAGCATATTTGATTAGCTATAAGTGCATGAACTCTGCATTCACTCTTCGATGAAGCTGTTAAATACAAGTTGTACAAGAAAACAAGAGAACACTGCAGTAGCCTAGTAGCCATTTACTGATCCTGACTGGAATTGGCCTCTGTGATTCAATCCCAGAAAATGAAAACAGCCTGTGTTTGATAGGGTTCAAAATAATCTTCTCTCTAAAGAAGACGCTGGATGAGAAATAAACTGATATTGGTCCATCCTCCCCGCATTTCTCTCCAACCAAAATCCATTACTAGAACTAGACAAAGATGACATTTTGAAACTGCTCAGAGAGAGCTTTAAATGTCCAGCCTACCTTTTCCCATATACTATGTAGGACCTCAGTAATACGAACAATTCAGGAATGGAGGTCGTTATAATGTACATTACCAGTCACACACCTACTCATTCAAGGGTTTCTCTTTGTTTGTATTAGAATAAGAGTGAAGAATTCAAAACTATGAAATAACACAAATGGAATCATGTCATAATCAAAAAAATGTTAACCACATCAAAATATATTTTATACTGATGACAGCTTTGCCTTGATGACAGTTTTGCACACTCTTGGCATTCTCTCAACCAGCTTCACATAGAATGCTTGTCCAACAGTCTTGAATAAGTTCCCACAAATACTGAGTACTTGTTGGCTGCTTTTCCTTCACTCTGCGGTCCAACTCATCCCAAACCATCTCAATTGGATAGAGGTCTGGTGATTGTGGAGGCCATCACTCTCCTTCTTAGTAAAATAGCCCTTTCACAGCCTGAAGATGGGTTGGGTCATTGTCCTGTTGAAAAACAAATGATAGTCCCACTAAGCGCAAACCAGATGCGATGGCGTGTCGCTGCAGAATGCTGTGGTAGCCATGCTGGTTAAATGTGCCTTGAATTCTAAATAAATCACAGACAGTGTCACCAGCAAAGCACCCCCACAATATCAAACCTCCTCCATGCTTCATGGTGGGAACCACACATGCGGAAATCATCCATTCACCTACTCTGTGTCTCACAAAGACAAAGCGGTTGGAACCAAAAATGTCAAATTTGTACTCATCAGACCAAAGGACGTATTTCCACCGGTCTAATGTCCATTTGTCGTGTTTACTGGCCCACGCAAGTCTCTTCTTCTTATTGGTGTCCTTTAGTAGTGGTTTCTTTGCAGCAATTTGACCATGAAGGCTTGATTCATGCAGTTTCTTTTGAACAGTTGATGTTGAGATGTATCTTTTACTTGAACTCTGTGAAACATTTATTTGGGCTGCAATTTCTGAGGCTGGTAACTCCAATGAACTTATCCTTTGCATCAGAGGTAACTCTGGGTCTTCCTTTCCTGTGGCGGTCCTCATGAGAGCCAGCTCTTGATGGCTTTTACGACTGCAGTTCTTGAAATTTTCCTGATTGACTGACCTTCATGTCTTAAAATAATGATTGACTGACGTTTCTATTTGCTTATTGTAGAGTTTTTCTTGCCACGAGGCAAAGGGTGGCTACTTTGAAGAATCTCAAATATTAAATATATTTTGATTTGATTAACACTTTCTTGGTTACTACATGATTCCATATGTGTTATTTCGTAGTTTTGATCTCTTCACTGTTATTATACAATTTGAAAATGGTAAAAATAAAGGAAAACCCAGGAATGAGTAGGTGTGTCCAAACTTTAGACTGTTACTGTATGTGATCCAACTTAAATTGACTGTTTCTTCAATATGTACACACACAATGCTTGAGGGACATAAATGGCACTATTTGTGGAATGACCCAAGTCACAGGGATTCTACTGTACCCTGGAGCTAGATTTTTGGTTCACTGGATATTTCTCAGAATTTTACTAACAGTGCAAGTTGCTAACCTATTCAACTGGACAATTAGAGAGAATTCTGAATACGGGTTTGAATGGACTGAAATGAACAGCTTTGTGTGAGTAAAGAAAACAACATACTATGCTACTGGAGCTCTGTCCTGGTGACACAGTGGACCACTTCAATGGATAAAGAGTAGAAGATCACATGTTTGAATCTCACTGATGTCATTCTACAATACAACAATGAATGTGTTTGCATGATTAATGCCTAAGCAAAATTCATTTTAATTATGACCTCTGAAGAAAAACAACAACTTGGAAATGGTTCCAATCATTTTTTTACCATTCATTTTAGAGCTACATCATATGACGTCTGTGTTTTGTGTAGGCTTACCCTGGCGTGACGTTTTGATAACTGTGTAAATCTTTCTCGGACAAGGTACACTGGCTACTTTGAAGATTCTCAAATATTAAATAGAAAGTATGTGGACATCTGCTCTTCGAACATCTCATTCCAAAATCATGGGCATTAATATGGAGTTTGTCCCCCCCTGTGAAGGCTTGTTACTTTCTTCCATTCAGCCACAAGAGCATCGGGCACTGATGTCGGGCACTGATGTTGGGTGATTAGGCCTGGCTCGCAGTCGTTGTTCCACTTCATCCCAAAGGTGTTCGATGGGGTTGATTTCAAGGCTCTGTGCAGGCCAGTAAATTCTTCCACACTGATCTCGACAAACCATTTCTCTATGGACTTCGCTTTGTGCACAGGGTCATTGCCATGCTCACAAAGTTGGAAGCACAGAATTGTCAAAAATGTCATTGTATGCTGTAGCGTTAAGATTTCCCTTTACTGGAACTAAGGGGCCTAACCCGAACCATGAATAACAGCCCCCGACCATTATTCCTCATCCACCACACTTTACAGTTGGCACTATGCGTTGGGCAGGTAGCGCTCTCTTGGCATCCACCAAATCCAGATTTGTCCGTTGGCCTGCTAGATGGTGAAGAGGGATTCATCACTCCAGGAACGCGTTTTCACTGCTCCAGAGTCCAATGGCGGCAAGGTTTACACCACATAGATAAATACCTTAGCATTTTTGTATAATGACTTTTTAAATTCCCCCTTACCTTTGTAGCAAACTTAGCTAACCTTAGGTCTCTCTGTTAGTCAGAATCAAGGATGGTTCTGTGCAATGTACTGGATGGAAAACCCCTATTCCAATAAGCACATTTTATAATTTTCCAACCTCTGTGAGAGGCTTCTCTGTGGTCATGTGATAAGGTAAACTCTGTTTGATAGCTGCTAACAATCAATTTAGGTTAGCTCAAAGATATGTGGTTAACAAGGTGTTTATGAAAATGAGCTGTATTGCCACCAAATGTAATTACTTGTACAATACATGTTACCTTCGTTACAAGTAAAAAGAAAACCAGCATAGACTGGCCCAATAACTATTGTGATCTTTTAATTGACATGTGTTTAGTGAGCTAGCCAGCTATTTCTTCATTTGGTAACATGCCAGCTAGCGTTAGCCCACCAGGGAAGGGATATTTAGCTAGCTAGTTGACATTAACTCACCGTTCGTGTAACCAGACTTGCTAGCTAAGATTAGGCCGGCACCATGGCAAGGGTAGTTGGTTAGCTAGCATGTCACCACTTAGAAAAGTCTGACACGAACGGTCTAGTTAGCTAAATTAGCTAATATTGGCTAGCTTGCTCACAAAGGACTTGTGGGTTCAATGTTTTCCCCATGCAAAACACAGAAACGGTTTTGCTCCATGAGTGCTTTGTCATTTGACTAATCAAATGACTTGTGAAGTTAGTTAGAAATGTCAGCAGGGAAGGAAATTAAGCTAACCCGAGGCATTTACTTTTCAGACTGGGCTAGTAGACAGTGTGCCCAACTACCCTAACACAGCAGTGACATTTTGCCTTTCCTAACATCGCCTGCCACAGATGTAGGACCTGAATGTAGAAATCATGGTCTGCTGGTCAGTGCCCAAAATCCTTATGTTACATCCCTGCAGTCTAAGCCCAGTCTATTATACCATTACTATAGTCAAGTCTGTGGTTTATGTTATTTTCATATAGATGTTACCATTTCAGTAATCAACTTAGCTAGCTAGTAACAGTAACTCTTACTAGCTACAGACCCGAGTGACAACACTTGGGTCTGTAGCTACCAGTTTCCGGTGGGAAAGAGATATGGCCCTGTATTCACCAGAAAAGGTAGCTCATCCACCATGGCAGAATAGGTAGATCCAGACTGTTGATTGGGAAACGAGAACAAACAATGAGACATGAGGATTGGGTATTGAGTATGATAAACAATGTGTTTTCTGTCCAGATAAAGATGGTGATACAGGATGGAAAAAGGATCTACCACTGACCAAATGTCTCTTTGTTTTCCAGTACAATGGGAGTGCATCCTTTAGGCCATCCAGTGCATGGACATTCTGTGCCAATGTGTCAGACCAGCCTTTGTGATTGAAATTACGTTAACTACGTTAGTTGGCTGCTTGGAGCAAAACTTGAATGTAATATGTCCTATTCTGGGTGCCTATTGTTTGTGTATGATCTTTATTCATTGTTCACTTGTTTTTCAACAATGTCAGGGATGACTGGGGCCTTCAGCAAGTAAGACACAGGGGGTATGAAGCATAACATAACACATCTAAATAACATGTATATCTGTTATTTGAACATAACATTTCCACTGTGCCTATAATATAATGCGATGTGGATTGTGTTGTACTACTCAATGAAACTGAGGAGATGTACTCAGACCAGCCTTTGTGATTGAACTTACATTAACTGCATTACTTTAGTTGGCTGCTTCGAGCCAAACTTGTATGCAATGTAACCTATTCTGGGAGTCTAGTGTGTGTGTGTGTATGAATATTGTTGGACCATTTCCTTCCCTGAAAAGAGGTACTGACAGGGGGAGCACTTTGAGTCTGTCAGAGGTCGTCACGCTGGATGGGGATGGTGAAGGAGGCTTTGGTGGTCCACACAACGAAGAAGCACATCTCCCTTCCAGTGATGTGGAACTAACCTTTGACCTGGTGCCAGTAAGGATGGTCTTCACGGAGGCTGTAAGACCCTCCCTCCTTGATATAGAAATTCTTTGACTTCATTGCCTCCTCAATGGTAAAGTCCCTTACACCATGGGGACACTTGACCTCCACCAATTCTGTGTTTTGAACCAAAGTCCTGACTCCTGCACATCCATACCTGTAGCCATTTGCCTTGATGCCTCACTGGATGGTTTGGTGCTCTCCTCTTCATTATATGTGCACCACTTTACAGACAACACCCCATCCAACAACTGTGATCTGAGGACCCTTTGAGCAGTGACAGAGTAACGTGCTTGGCCCTAACCACTGCTACATAATTGCTGGCCGTTGTCGTGACGTTGCCATCATTAATGTGTTTGACTGTTATTTCAGCAAATCAAATAACAATGTTTTATTATTACGATGATTATATTAAAAGTGTAACAATTAACGCATTAGTAATCTTTTGGGCACCACGGGAAAAGTTATTTAACAAGTTACTATCTCCCAAACTTAACTCTAAAGATGTCACACCCTGATCTGTTTCACCTGTCTCTACCCCCTTTCAGGTGTCCCCCATCTCCGCAGTTCTTTGTCTGTTTGTTGCCAGTTTGTTTTGTTTGTTCAAGCTTACCAGCATTTTTCCTGTCAGATCCTCTCTTTTAGCCTCTCTTTTCTCATCCTCCTGCTTTTTAACCTTTGCCTGTCCTGACCTGCCTGACCTCTCTGCCTGAACTCTCTGCCTGACCTCTCTGCCTGTCCCTGACACTGAGCCTGGCTGTCGTCATGTACCTTTCCTCCACCTCTGGATTACTGAACTCTGCCTGTCCCTGACCCTGAGTCTGCCTGCCATCCTGTACCTTTGCCTTACCCTGGATTATTAACCCCTGCCTGCCTTGACCTGGCTTTGCCTGCCCCTGTTGCTACAATAAACACTATTACTTTGAAAGTCTGCATCTGGGTCTTACCTTGATTCCTAATAAAATGTATAAATATCTCTTACATCAGTCACAGTCAATTCATGAATTCTTATCTACCTCATCAATCTCATTCTGAATGCTGTAATATCCTATAAATCTGCACAAACCCTAGTCTCCATGATGAATCAGTGATACACAAATTGGCTTAATTATTTATTTACTAACTCATGAAATAATCACACAGAAATACATAAACACACACACAGGATAGATTATACACTGAGTATACACACATGATGCAATGAAAAGTCCCTAGTGGACTAACCCAATATGATGGCTGGTTACACAATGAAAGGGGGTGGGGAATGAAAGAGCGGGAGGAGGAAAAACAAAGGAATTCAACTATCGTACATACAGTTGAATAATACGCTCATTGTAAATGTGGATATTTAGCACCCCAACAACCGCCTAATTTGGATTTAGAAGTGCAAAGTATATATTTATGCTTGTATGTCTTTGTCTTCTCGCTCTGTTGAAATCACCCGATCAGTCTGTGGTGAATAGTTTGACAGAAAGTCTCTGGTTGTGTAAGTCTCCGGTTGTCCACCGGAGGTCACCATGTCCTTTGTAGTCATAGCTTCTTGGTCTTGGAGTGTCTATTATTACGTATCTTCCAGAGGTGTACCACGCGGTGTTCAGCAGGCCTTGTCCTTCTCTCTGTTTGTTTAGAATAGATATCCTAGAGATACCTATAGCGGTGAGAGCAAATTGTTCTTTGTCTCTCGTCTTCGGTTGAGTATCCTAGGCTAACAGTGCATAAACAGCTGCAGACTGAGTGTTCCTGTGTAGTCTTCTTCTTCTTTCAGAGGGTCTTACCAGTTTCTGGTATTGTAATTTCAAACCATTTTGCCATATCCAGCTTGTGCTGTTTTTCTGCTGGTCTTTAGTTTTAAACCATTTCTCAGCCATGTAGCCACCGCTTCACACTGTCTGGTCCAATATGTTAATTCTTCAGCGAGTCCTTTTAAGCACTCGCCTTGGAGGGCAGGTCCATCCTGTTGCCATAACGTCTGTGCTCACGTGGGCGTGGTTACTGACTTGTTAAAAGTTCATATAAAAAGCATTATCTCATTTAGAAGGCCAACATCCAGATTAATCTTCTTACAAATAGTTTCTTATTTAATCATATAAGTTCCACAACATTTAGGTGTAAATCTGATAACTGGGACTTATACATTTGTAGAGTTACTGTTATTTGGTTATACTGTCCTTAATGATATCGCAAAACAACAACTTATTTGAGATGATTATTGTTTAGAGCCCCACAAACCATTTACCACATTATTTACATTAGAAATATTATTTCAATGTCCAACCTTTTTGATGTTACAGTGCTGCAAAATCTATCTCTGTTGTAACAAAGGGATTTTTAACTTCCATTTCTGCAGAGTGGGATAGAGAGTTCCTGCAAGGTATTTACGGCTGTCATAAAACTGTCCAACCTCCCCCTTCCTCTCTGATCCTCACCCAGGAGGGAAAGTCATGACACCGTCTACCTCCCTTTCCTGAGGGGTCCTTCTAGCTCTAGAGCATGGCGCTTTCCTGATGGAATGTACATGACAGTTGATAAAAGCGTCTGCTAAATGGCATATATTATTATTATTATTATTACTGATGGTGTACCAGTTGGGGTTGGTGTGCTGTCCAACTGTTGCCTGCCATATAGCCTCCTGCTGCTCCACCAACAGCACCATGCCAGCCAGGATGCCTGCATGCCCCCTGTGCCCTTGTTTTTAACAATGTCCGGTACTGACAGGGAGGGTAGCGGTTGTTCTGGCTCAGGTTCAAGGAGACATGCCATTCCGCTGAACCTGCACCAGAGATGGTTCCATAGCCACTGAAGATCCTCCTCTGTGGGCTCTCTGGACAGAGGGTTGTAGTCTTCGGCCGGGTACAAGTCCTGCACTGACTGCACTTGGTTTCGCATGGCTGGCTTCTTCCACTCGCATTCCACATCTGTTCGGACGATATTGTGAACCGCCAAAATAGTCTGTGTGGCTACACTTTTAAGCTCCAGGGAGACATTTTGATGTGGTAGAGAGAATCCCCTGGTCACCTATACAGACCTGCCAAGAGGAAGGAGGTTAAGTGACACATGCCTTTCAATGCATGACTTTGAACACCTTGAAATGCATTCATTGTAAGACATTTGATATATAAATAAAGTTTGATTGATGACAACACATCAATGCATGTACAACTCCGAATAAATAAATGCTATGCCTTTGAAGATTTGTCTTGTCATGAAACTGCAATACAGGCTGGATGTCTGAACAAAGTCAATTCTGGATGTCAATAGATTTTTTTGATTCATTATCATCAATGACAACATTCTAGAACTGAGTTGTCACTCATCGAAGTCTGGTATCTGGGGTAATCTGGTTAATGGTTATATAATTGATTAAGTGTCTCTTTCCTTGTAGAATGTTGACAGCTGTATAGAACACATTGTATCCTTAAACTTAACTTAATAGCTACACTCAATGACACAGGATAAACTTTATCCCTCATTTTGACCCAGACCTAACCAGTAAATTGCCCCTCACTATAGCTGCACTTCGCCACATGGCCAGACTTAGTGGTCTCCTCCCCTTTTAATGCTCTTACAGTGGCAGGAAAAAAAGTAACCCTTTGGAATAACCTGGATTTCTGTGTAAATTGGTCATACAATTTGATCTGATCTTCATCTAAGTCACAAAAATAGACAAACACAGTCTGCTTAAACTAATAACATATAAACAGTTATACGTTTTCATGTCTTTATTGAACACACCGTGTAAACATTCACAATTTAGGGTGGGAAAAGCATGTGAACCCTTGGATTTAATAACTGGTTGACCCCAGCAATAAACTCAACTAAATATTTTCTGTAGTTGCGGATTAGACCTGCACAACGGTCAGGAGGAATTTTGGACCATTCATCTTTACAAAAATGTTTCTGTTCAACAATAGTCTTAGGATGTCTGGTATGAACCGCTCTCGAGGTCAGGCCACAGCATTTTAAATCCCATGCCACTCCAGAAAGCGTATATTCTTCTGTTGAAGTCATTCTGTTGTTGATTTACTTCTGTGTTTTGGGTCGTTATCCTGCTGCATCACCCAACTTCTGTTGAGCTTCAATTGGAGGACAGATAGCCTTACATTCTCCTGCAAAATATCTTGAAAAACTTGGGAATACCTTTTTCCGGAGATGATAGAAAGCTGTCCAGGCCCCGAGGCAGCAAAGCAGCCCCAAACCATGATGCTCCCTCCACCATAGTTTACAGTTGGGATGAGGTTTTGATGTTGGTGTGTCGTGCCCGTGTTCCTTCCAAACAACTCAACTTTAGTTTAATCAGTCCACAGAATATTTTTCCAGAAGCGCTGTGAAACATCCAGGTGCTCTTTTATGGACTTATTGGACAGCAGTTGCTTCTTCCATGGTGTCCTCTCATGAACACCATTTTTGTTTAATGTTTTACGTACTGTAGACTTGTCAACAGAGATGTTAGCATGTTCCAGAGATTTCTGGAAGTCTTTAGCTGACACTCCAGGATTCTTCTTAACCTCATTAAGCATTCTGACTGTGCTCTTGCAGTGATCCTTGCAGGATGGACACTCCTAGGGAGAGTAGCAACAGTGCTGAACTTTCTCCATTTATAGACAATTTGTCTCACCGTGGACTGATGAACATCAAGGCTTTTAGAGATACTTCTGTAACCCTTTCCAGCTTTATGCAAGTCAACAGTTCTTAATCTTAGGTCTTCTGAGATGTCTTTTGTGAATGTTTTTTATAGGGCAATATAGACAAGAACAATACAATCATGTGTGTGTTATTAGTTTAAGCACACTGTGTTTGTCTATTGTTGTGACTAAGATGAAGATCAGATAACATTTTCTGATTGATTTATGCAGAAATCCAGGTCATTCCAAAGGGTTCACATACTTTTTCTTGCCACTGTATGCTCATCCTTGAAAAATGCCTTAAGGTCTGAAATAGACACCAAAGTCAACATACTGTACAAACAATTATCTAGGTTAAGTAAAACAAATACAAAAATGTATCTAGTGCCCTGCTATCTAGCTAGCTAAAATCTAGTCAGTGGCTAGCTAAGACAGAGAAAGTGGACATACATTGTTAGATTGGGCACAGAAGGTGTCTGGGCACAAAGTCAACTGATCGCGCTGGTGAACGGTAGCTGACATTGTCGGGCTAGAGATGATGTGTAGGCACTTCCTGCAGGAATTTGTAATCTTGCAGAGGTCTTCTCTGTTGCTTATTAGCATTTTGAATGTTTGAGAGTAAATTGGGGGGATTATATTGAGAAAAGTCACCTTGTACCGGAGAGAACTACACGGTTATCAAAACTTCACACCAGGGTAAGCCTACACGAAACACAGACCTTCTATGAAGTAGTTTACAATTCCAGATGTAAACTTGACAAAATGATTGGAACCATTATCGGGTTTTGCAGCTAATTTTTATGGTTATTGTGACGAGTCCACTGTGCCAGACTATGCATTTGGAAAGCAAATGGCTACTGCTGAAAAGAGAAGGCTAATTTGTCAGTTGAAGCTACCATTTTTTTCTCAACAAGTTGGACGAACAACACTATTTTTCAAAGTATTTTGAGACTATCAACATTATGGTGAGAAGAAGCCTTGGTTACTCCTATACATGCTATCTTAATGATTGGGCGAGTCAGTTCCACTGGAGAGTTGATTCAGTAGCCTACTGTAGCCTGGAATATTTATATATATATATATATTATGTATATCGTACAATATGTGTGTCTCCCTTCTTTTTATTGTCCCTAGGCCAGGTCAAGACCAAGGCAGGAGACATGATCAGAATCTATAGAATGCATTATTATAAAGGGATTGTGTGTAGGCTATATCACTCTGTTTAATGATTTTTATGTGTTCACGAGGCTGACAGTAGGGTTCAAAAAGTACTCGCACTCAAAACCATGAAAAGGAATAACCCAAGGAGGCCGAGGTATAAAGTAATATCATTAATGTAATCCATGCTTGAAAGAATACATCAAGTGAACATGCAAGGTGCTATATAAAAAAATAACAAAGGAATGGAGCATATGTTTCTACCTTCTGCCTTCATCAGGGCTGTACAAACAAATTAAAGACACCTGCTGTGCGTAACAGGTACAAGCAGATAGTTGATCAGAGAATAGGGAGTCAATGCATATTAACCAGGAATATATATAAGAGTATCAAAAACGGACAATTCATATGTCACATATAATTAGGAAGAGACAACAGTCTGGGCTACATAACAATACCAGATGCAATAGATATGAAATCCTCAAGTAGGCTATTTTGAGAGCATCAGGTACTGGTGGAATGTCTGCCAGTAAAATTACACTGTTCACTCAAAACATTTATAAAGTATTTATAAAGTATACATAGCTTGAGATGAGGCCACAAAAAAATACGTAACTAATGAGTAGTAAATGATTTATAAGGACCTCTTTTAAATATCTTATGAATGGAGTAATAATTAATAAATTATGAATAAACTATTTACTAGTCCATTATAAATGATTTATTATGTGGAGTTATCATAAATGTCTACCAACAATTAAATTACATGATCAATCTTATCCTCTTACGGCAGGCAAAATACAGACATAAAGTTCCACCATCACCAAACGTTCCAATTTAACCCTTTCTTTCTTATTCAATTGCATTGAAAATCTGGCAGTATAGCGTTGAGGAGACCTCAGCTAATAACTCCCATAAAACTTCTGACTCATCGCCACCGCGCCTCACACCAGGTATCGAGTCCACCTTTTGTTTGAAAAGTCGAGGTGCTATCCCTCTTTCATTCACCCTGTCGTGTTCAAACAACACCTTCCGTCTTCAAGAGAGCGAGAGTTGCACCCCTTCTGAAAAACCTACACTCGATCCCTCCGATGTCAACAACTACAGACCAGTATCCCTTCTTTTCTTTTCTCTCTCCTTGAACGTGCCGTCCTGGTCAGCTCTCCCGCTTCTCTCTCAGAATGACTTCTTGATCCAAAAGTCAGGTTTGACTACCATTGTTCAATCACCTCTCCTTTTTCTGGAAGTCCCCGATGGTCCGAGAACAGACACAGGGACGATAATTATGACAATTATGTATTGATTCGACAGCAGCATCGTGGTATTGTGCGCGTCAGTGTAATTGTCGGACTTCAGACGAGGTAATTGCGGCAGGCGGCGACCAGCTGGGCGATTATTTGTCCATCCTCCACATTTCTTTTTTCCCTCTCTATTGAATGCTGCGTCGTCTTTGTGGCGCTCATTAGAAGCGTTCATTGGATGAGAAGAGAAGGAAACAAATACATACTCTTTTCATTCCAATCAGGTTGCATAAGTATCACAATAAGCATATCAGTGGGCTATAATACATTACTGTCATTATTGCTCTGTAGTTGTTGATGTATGATTAGTGATGTAGTGGGGCAGAGAAAATGAGACAACATAAACACCCATCCCTCCTTTAAGTCCAGTGAAATAGTTTTTCCAGATGGTAATACAAATGAGTTACTTAAAATGTTTGCTGAGGAGGAACTAATACTGTAAGGGAAAACTAATTGTACTTACATTACTGTCATTATTGCTCACACACACACGCACACAGTGAAATAGCAGACGTAATACAAATGAGTTACTTAAAATGTTTGCACACACACACACACACACACACACACACACACACACACACACACACACACACACACACACACACACACACACACACACACACACACACACACACACACACACACACACAGCACTTTTTCATTGGGTGATTGAGTGTATGAAAACAGAGAGACAGAAGGAGAGAGTGAAGACAGATTGAAAGTCATGAAAAGAAACAATCCTCGATTTTGCAATTGTCATTTAATCTCGCCACCATAAAGACCTTTATATATTTTGTCCCATGAAAATGACATGAAAACTGACCTGGGAATTTTCTGTCATTATGCAAGCCTACCCAGTAAGAAATCGGAACTAATCATAGACATCTACTTTTGGACCAAATCAAGGTCAGTCAAGATGGACTAAGTCTGGACCAATATTAGACGATAACTATTGGGCCAGTCAAGCCTGTCCTTGATTTGGCCCCGAAAAAGTTGTCTATTATTGGTCCAGATTTAATCCATCTGGACTGGTCCAGAAATCAAGGTCAGCCCTGGACCAACTAATAATCAACGTCCATGGACTTCCTGTGTCAGTTGGTGCTCACTGGGTACTGTTCTAGCCAAATGATCACAACAACAATCACAACATGTCCTTTCTGTGTTTTGTTTTTCTCTCCTGTACTTTTTAGTCGAGGGGCTATAACCACAGATTGTCGTGATTGCTTCTGAATGTGTCAAAATACAGCTGCCAAGAGAAATGGGTAATCACACAAAGAGTGCTCCTCCATTGCCTCGATCTTGTCTCCACATGGGTAATTTGTCAGCCGATTGGCAGTGTTTTTGGTGGAGGGCAGGCAAGCGATGCTCAGTCAGCCACGTTAACTGCCATTGTCATGACCGTAGCTTCCCCATGACCTGGCACACGAGTGTACTAGCCAGCTCTACATGGTTGGGGTCAATTCAGTTGTACATTCAGTCTTTTCATGAAGTTAATTTAGATTCAATCCATTAATTGAAAAATCCACATTGAATACAACTGACAATTTTCAAGTCACTTTCCTAAATTGACTCATTTTGAAAACTGAATTGAACCTCCCTACCCTTCCGTTCAGAAAAATGTATACAGTGTGCCCTCTCTGTCCCCATTGACCATTGTGGTAGGTGGCCATGACTCCATCCAGAGGTTTTGTAGACCTGTCATTTCTGATAAGTTGACTTGACAACTTGGGTTTGTTTTCTTTAACATAATCTTTTTTCTATCATATTTCTTTTTATCTGAAAGGGGTAGGGGGTAAAAAATGTGGTACATTAAAACCTACCTCGAGACCTAGTCATCGTTGCAGTGTTTTCTAAATGTCACCTACAGCTATGAAAATCGAGCCATGTGTTATAATCGCTGTCGTCATGGAAATGACCGGACCAAGGTGCAGCATGGTGAGCGTACATTACTTTTATTTGATAAATGTCGCCAACAAAACAAAGAACAAGGAAACAACCGTGAAGCTTACTTAGGCTATAATGCCACTAACAAAGACAACTACCCACAAATACAAAAAGGAAAAAAAGGCTGCCTACCTATGATTCCCAATCAGAGACAACGATAGACAGCTGTCCCTGATTGAGAACCATACCCGGACAAAAAATAGAAACAAAGAACACAGAGTTTCTCACCCGAGTCACACCCTGGCCAAACGAACATAGAGAATAAAGGATCTCTATGGTCAGGGCGTGACACCATGCAACATGTATCGGCTTTAGGCGTTCTGAAGCACAACGCTCACTTGGGTTTACCAATCACAAATATGAACAGAAATGGTTTGGCATTTATTCAAATTCATTTTAAAATAGAGATTATGTCACGCCCTGGTCGAAGTATTTTGTGTTTATCTTTATGTATTGGGTCAGGCCAGGGTGTGGCATGGGGTTTTTGTATTGTGGTGTGTTTTGTCTTGGGGTTTTGGTATATAGTGGGATTGTAGCTAGTGGGGTGATCTAGCAGAGTCTATGGCTGTCTGGAGTGGTTCTCAATCAGAGTCAGGTGTTTATCGTTGTCTCTGATTGGGAACCATATTTAGGCAGCCATATTCTTTGGTTGTTTTGTGGGTGATTGTCCTTAGTGTCCTGATGTCCTTGGGCTGTGTTAGTTTACACAAGTATAGGCTGTTTTGGTTTTCATTACGTTTATTGTTTTGTAGTGTTTGTGTTTAGTGTGTTTTTTCATTAAACATGAATCGTAATCTACACGCCGCATTTTGGTCTCCTTCACCACACCTAGAAAACCGTTACAGATTACCTCACCGTGCCATTATAAAATGTTTTTCCTTGTAAAATTATTTGCAACAATAGCACCGCCAAGACGGTCATTCTGACCGTTTTTAATTTTGCAATTTCAATAACTTAATTTCAATATAAACTTTGAACCCACCTCTCCCTGACTTTTCCTAAATATGAGTATTTTACACTCTATTTTACACTAGAGATTAATATCATAACGGACATCAGGGATTGTAACATAATCTGTTTCATGGAAACATGGCTCTCCTGGGATATACTGTCTGAGTCCGTACAGCAAGTTGGGTTCTCAGTTCATCGCGCAGACAGGAATATATATCTCTCCTTGGAAGAAGAAGGGCAGGGGTGTATGTTGGGTAGGGGGCATTATTTTCACATCCGGATGAAAAGCGTACCCAAAGTAAAATGCCTGTTTCTCAGGCCCAGAAGCTAGGATATGCATATTGGTAGATTTAGATAGAAAAAACTCTAAAGTTTCTAAAACTGTTAAAATTATGTCTGTGAGTATAACAGAACTTATTTGGCAGGCGAAACTAACCATCCAGGAAAGAAAATTTGAGGTCACTGTTTTTTCAATTATTTTTCCATGGGAAACTATATTTATGACGAACATGGTTGTAGTTCCTATGGCTTCCACTAGATGTCAACAGTCTTTAGAAATTGATTGATGATTTTCTTTTGAGTAGGGCTGTTCATTGTGAGTGTCAAGCCAAGTGGACTCTTCTGTTTGGTGCGCATAACCAGGAGCTCGCTTCATGTTGTTTTTATCCGCTATTGAACACAGTATATTCCATATTAAATTTGATAGATTATTTACGTTTTAGGATATCTAAGGTTGGATTAGGACCGTTGTTTGAAATGTTTGGACCAAGTTTACACAGAATTTATTAGATACTTTTTAGTAATGTTGGGCGAGTTGGAACCAGTGTATTTCTGAATCAAATGCGCCAAATAAGTGGACATTTCGGGAATATAAAGGAGGAATTTATCGAAAAATGACCATTTGTGATGTTTCTGGGAACTTTTGGAGTGCCAACAGAAGACGAGCTTCAAAGGTCAGGCATTTTTTTATATTGCTATTTCTGACTTTCGTGTCGCACCTACCTGGTTGAAATATGTTTTTCATGTGTTGGTATGCGGGGAGCTGTCCTCAGATAATTGCATGGTTTGCTTATGCCATAAAGCCTTTTTGAAATCTGACAAGGTGGCTGGATTAACAAGTTAAGCCTTTTTTTGATGTATTGCACTTGTGATTTTATGAATATATTATATATTAAATATAAATATATAGGTCAGTTAGGATCACCACTTTATTTTAAGAATGTGAAATGGCAGAATAATAGTAGAGAGTGATTTATTTCAGCATGTATTTCTTTCATCACATTCCCAGTGGGTCAGAAGTTTGCATACACTCAATTAGTATTTACTAGCATTGGCCTTTAAACTGTTTAACTTGGGTCAAACATTTCAGGTGGGCTTCCACAAGCTTCCCACAATAAGTTGGGTGAATTTTGACCCATTCCTCCTGACAGAGCTGGTGTAACTGAGACAGGATTCTAGGCCTCCTTGCTCGCACATGCTTTTTCAGTTCTGACCACAACTTTCTATAGGATTGAGGTCAGGGCTTTGTGATGGCCAATCCAATACCTTGACATTGTTGTCCTTAAGCCATTTTGTCACAACTTTGGAGTATGCTTGGGGTGTTTGTCCATTTGGAAGACCCATTTGCAACCAAGCTTTAACTTCCTTACTGATGTTGCTTCAATATATCCACATAATTTTCCTCCCTCATGATGCCATCTACTTTGTGAAGTGCACCAGTCCCTCCTGCAGCAAAGCACCCCACAACATGATGCTATCAGCACGGTGCCTCACGGTTGGGATGGTGTTCTTTGGCTTGCAAGCCCTTTTTCCTCCAAACATAACGATGGTCATTATGGCCAAACAGTTCTATTTTTGTTTCATCAGACCAGAGGACATTTCTCCAAAAAGTACAATCTTTGTCCGACCATGTGCAGTTGCAAACCGTAGTCTGGCTTTTTTTATGGTGGTTTATGAGTAGTGGTTCTTCCTTGCTGAACGGCCTTTCAGGTTATGTCGATATAGGACTCATTTTACTGTGGATATACTGTAGATACTTTTGTACCTGTTTCCTCCAGCATCTTCACAAGATGTTGTTCTGGGATTGATTTGGACTTTTCGCACCAAAGTACGTTCATCTCTAGGAGACAGACCGCGTCTCCTTCCTGAGCTGTATGACGGCAGCGTAGTCCATTGGTGTTTATACTTTCGTACTATTGTTTGTACAGATGAACCTTCAGGCGTTTGGAAATTGCTCCCAAGGATGAACCCGACTTGTGGAGGTCTACAACTTTTTGTCTTGGCTGATTTCTTTTGATTGTTCCATGATGTCAAGCAAAGAGGCATTGAGTTTGAAGGTTGGCCTTGAAATACATCCACAGGTACACGTCCAATTTACTCAAATGAGGTCAATTAGCCTATCAGAAGCTGTTTAAAGGCACAGTCAACTAACTTAGTGTATGTTAACATCTGACCCACTGGAATTATGATACAGTGAATTAAGTGAAATAATCACAATTGTTGAAAAAATGTATTCTGTCATGCACAAAGTAGATGTCCTAAGTGACTTGCCAAAACTAACAAGAAATTTGTGGAGTGGTTGAAAAACTAGTTTTAATGACCTAAGTGTATGTAAACTTCCGACTTCCACTGTAGGTGTTGCTCTAGTCCAGATGTGTTAAAGCTGTGTGAAAAGCTATGGAGAACCCTATTTGGAACCCAAGGGTCCTATATTGAACCAGTTTAGGTTCAGTGAAGAAGAACCCCTGGGGTTCTGATTAAAGAACTCTACAAAAACGGTATATAGTACCTTTAGGGCTGCCATATATGAAGCAAGCAATATAGAACCCTTCTTGGTTATATCCAGAACCTTTTTTCCTAAGAATTTAGTTGTGGTCAGAGTCTAAACTACAGTTGTTGCATCTGAAAACTGAACGAGGTTATCGGGGAACAAGGTTATCGGGTGAAGTTTGAAGTGAGTGAACGGAATCAATTTCACTCTATCCAAGCACAGGCCTACAGCCTGCCCTTATCTTTACGGAGAAGGAAACTAGCCAGTTTAGTTATTTAGATCACAAAACGTCTTTGCTAGATTCATAATAGTGTTTGAAAAAGCAAGGAAAGTAAACTTCAAAGCGTGATGTAGTTCTATTGGAATTTGCAGTTTTTGTTGGTAAGTAATGGATCTGCTTCTGACATGACTTACTGTATCTGATGGGTTACTTAAACAGCTTCATTTATTCATTGGTAGAAGCTATTCCTAATCTGTTTTCAGATTTGTAGGCAAAGAAGTAGACGCAAATGTGTTAATTCAGTTACTGAAACAGCTGTATCGTTAGATCCGTAGCGGATATTTTTGTTCTATGAACAGATTTGAATACCAGAGAAGTAGACGAAGATATCATACCCAGTAACTTTTTGCCATAATGGTTTTTGTTCCACATTCAGACTTGAAAATCAGAGAAATAGAGGCAGATTTTGATATATTTAATACTTTTTAAATTTCTCAACTCTCAAATTTTTGACCATCTTCATTCACTTTCATGGGACTTTTTGCAACATTCTAAATCTCCCCATCATGACTTCCAACATTCAATTCACTGTAAATTCAACAATGCAACATCTGAAAAAAATTGAATTTTGACACTACTTTGACGCCCCAGGCTATGTAAGGGCTACAGTACCAGTCAAAAGTTTGGACACACCTACTCATTCAAGGGTTTTTCTTTATTGTTACTATTTTCTACAATCTAGAATAATAGTGAAGACATCATAATTAAGAAAAAAAACACTTATGGAATCATGTAGTAACCAAAAGTGTTAAACAAATCAAAATATATTTTATATTTGAGATTCTTCGAAGAAGCCACTCTTCGCCTTGATGACAGCTTTAAACACTCAACATACCTGGAATGCATTTCAATTAACAGGTGTGCCTTGTTAAAAGTTAATTTGTGAAATGTCTTTCTTGCATTTGAGCCAATCAGTTGTGTTGTGACAAGGTAGGGGTGCTATACAGAAGTTAGCCCTATTTAGTAAAAGACCAAGTCCATATTATGGCAAGAACAGCTCAGATAAGCGAAGAGAAACGACAGTCCATCATTACTTTAAGACATGAAGGTCAGTCAATCCGGAACATTTCAAGAACTTTGAAGTGCAGTCTCAAAAAAAACATCAAGCGCTATGATCAAACAGGATCTCATGAGGACCGCCACGGGAAAGGAAGACCCAGAGTTACTTCTGCTGCAGAGGATGAGTTCTTTAGAGTTAGCAGCCTCAGAAATTGCAGCCCAGATAAATGCTTCACAGAGTTCAAGTAACAGATATATCTCAACATCAACTGTTGAGAGGAGCCTGTGTGAATCAGGCCTTCATGGTTGAATTGCTGCAAAGAAACCACTACTAAAGGACACCAATAATAAGAAGGGACTTGCTTAGGCCAAGAAACCTGAGCAATGGACATTAGAAATCTGTCCTTTAGTCTGGTGAGTCCAAATATGAGATTTTTAGTTCCAATCGCCGTGTCATTGTGAGACAAGTGAATGGATCATCTCCACATGTGTAGTTCCCACCCTGAAGCATGGTGGAGGAGGTGTGATGGTGTTGGGGTGCTTTGCTGGTGACACTGTCAGTGATTTATTTAGAATTCAAGGCACAATTAACCAGCATGGCTACCGAAGCATATCATTTGTTTTCCAACAGGACAATGACCCAACATACCTCCAGGCTGTGTAAGGGTTATTTGACCAAGAAGGAGATTGATGGAGTGCTGCATCAGATGAGCTGGCCTCCACAATCACCCGTTCTCAACCCAATTACGATGGTTTTGGATGAGTTGGACCATAGAGTTAAGGAAAGGCAGCCAACAAGTGCTCAACATATGTGGGAACTCATTCAAGACTTTTGGAAAAGCATTCCAAGAGTGTACAAAGTACTTTGCAGAATCTAAAATATATTTTTGGTTACGACACAATTTCATATATGTTATTTCATAGTTTTAATGTGTTTACTGTTATTCTTCGATGTAGAATATTAAGAAAAACCCTTGAATGAGTAGGTGTCCAAACTTTTGACTGGTAATGTAGTTGTCAGCCAGTTATTGTCATGCAAAAGTCTGCCGTTCTCACGGTAATTGACCGTTAATTAACATAAACATGTTTAGCATCTCAAGGCCTCCACTGATGTGTGCCCTTGAAACATCTACATTTTAAAATGTATAAAACATCTATTTAATATACACCATCCAAATAAATCCATTATGTATTTTATTTATTATGATATGACGAAGAACAGAATAGATTTGGCCTACTGTTGTCACGGTTCATGAATCCACTGTCTCTCTTTCTCTTTCTCTCTCTCTCTCTCTCTCTCTCTCTCTCTCTCTCTCTCTCTCTCTCTCTCTCTCTCTCTCTCTCTCTCTCTCTCTCTCTCTCTCCCGTGTTTGTGTGGGCGTGGTTCCCAATCTCGGCCTGATTGTCTGCGCCAGCTGGAACCACTTATCTTCCCTTTATATGTTCTGTAACCAGTGTTTCTTGTTGTCAGATCGTTGTTACTTCCCTGAGGTTGTGTTGTTACTTCCCTGAGGTTGTGTCGTGTGTCAGTGCTCATCTCTCGCCGCCCTTGTGTGGATTATCTGCTGTGCTCCTTCCTTCCCATCCGGACACACTCCCCTGGATTTCTCAGCACGCTATCACCGGAAGATGCGCCCTAGTCCCTGGGTCGGATTCCGTCTGAGTACAGTCTGTCTGTCCTGTTGCTGATATAAATTGTATTCATTAAACCATCGTTGCTTGCATCTTGCATCCGCCTCTGTATTGTCACAGAACGATCTGACCAGACCATGGATGCAGCGAGTTCAACGAGTCTGACTGAATTCATTTCCCGCAGTATCACGAGAATGGATCAACAAGAGGAGAACGTCTCCAGCACAGGTCGGGCAGTACAAGCCATTGCGACGCAGGTATCCCAGCTGACCCAACAATTACAACATCTGAGGGGTTCCGCTGCGCCACCTACACCGGCAGTTCAACCCGCCCCGCCAGAGCCGGATTCCCAGCTAGAGCCACGGCTACCGACACCAGAGGGTTATTCAGGTGATCCTGACTATTGCAGAGCTTTTCTTACGAGATGTTCCATGCATTTCTCGTGGCAGCCACGGACCTTCAACCGTGAACAGTCTAAGGTAGCATTCGTACTCACACTGCTATCAGGCAAAGCGGCTCTTTGGGGAACGGCGGTGTGGGCGAACCAGGACCCATGCTGCACCTCTTTCCAGACACTCTCCGAGGAGATGAGAAGGGTTTTCGATCGGGCCGTGGCGGGTAGAGAGGCGGCCAGACTACTCGCTGACCTTCGCCAAGGAGACCGTTCCGTATTGGAATACTCCATCCAATTCCGCACTCTGGCCACAGAGTGTCAGTGGAACGAGGAGGCGCAGTGGGACATGTTCCTGCATGGGCTGGAGGACCGGATCCAGAAGGAGATTTATGTTCTGGACCTTCCCAGGAGTTTAAATGGACTAGTGGAACTAGCCTTGAGGGTCGACGCTCGTCTGAGTCGTATTGGCCGCCGAGCATGCCCTAACAGACCGTATAACGACACGGAGGGCTGGCATGCCAGCGGCGGGAACACGGCCAGTTCAGCCTCCGCTCACGAACCCATGCAGCTGGGGAGAGCTCGCCTCTCTCGGGAAGAGAGGGAGAGGCGAAGATCCCAAGGACTCTGTCTCTACTGTGGTAGAGCGGGCCATTTTATCCACTCCTGCCCGGTAAAAGATCAAGCCCGGTAGTAAGCATGAGGCTACTATCGGGTGGTGTCACCACAGAGAAGACCTCATCATCTACTCTCCTCCCGGTAAGACTAAGATGGGCCACCCACACGCACGACACCCAAGCCTTACTGGACTCAGGAGCAGAGGGTAATTTCATGGACACCAAGCTCGCTCACAAACTCCAGATTCCTATCAACTCACTCACCCACAAGATATCCGTCAACGCTCTCAATGGTCAAGAACTCCCCAACATTTCTCACACCACTGAACCTATCACACTCATCACTTCTGGCAATCACACTGAGACTATCATTTCTACTCATGGACTCACCCCTTCCACCATTAGTTCTCGGCCACCCTTGGCTCACCCAACACAACCCCAGAGTTGACTGGGTTCATAAATCTATATCCATGTGGAGTAACAAGTGTCTTGAGTCCTGTTTAGTGTCTGCTTGTTCGTCTGTGTCTGATTCTGTGTTTCTGGAGGAGGCAGTGGATTTGTCTAACGTGCCCGTTGAATACCTTGACCTGAAGGAGGTGTTCAGTAAGTCCCGTGCTGCTTCTCTTCCTCCGCATCGTCCCTATGACTGTGCAATAGAATTATTGCCAGGTGAGTCTCTGCCTAAAGGCAAGTTATATTCACTCTCTGTTCCGGAGAGGGAGGCTATGGAGAGATACATCTGATTCTCTGGCATCTGGATTCATTCGTCCTTCCTCTTCTCCAGCGGGGGGCGGGGTTCTTCTTTGTGGGGAAGAAGGACGGATCTCTGCGTCCTTGCGTTG
This sequence comes from Oncorhynchus gorbuscha, assembly GCF_021184085.1. Taxonomy (NCBI): domain Eukaryota; kingdom Metazoa; phylum Chordata; class Actinopteri; order Salmoniformes; family Salmonidae; genus Oncorhynchus; species Oncorhynchus gorbuscha. The sequence continues at coordinate 60,029,033 of NC_060173.1, forward strand.
ATTACCGTGGGTTGAATAACATCACAGTGAAGAATACCTATCCCTTACCGTTGATGTCCTCAGCCTTTGAAAGGTTACAGGGAGCATCCGTGTTCACTAAGTTGGATTTACGTAATGCATATCATTTGGTTCGCATAGGGGGGGGGGGCGAATGGAAGACCGTGTTCAACACCCCCAGAGGGCACTTCGAATATTTGGTCATGCCTTTTGGGCTATCCAACTCCCCAGCGGTTTTCCAGGCACTCGTCAATGACGTGCTGAGAGATATGATTGATCAGTTCATATATGTTTACCTGGATGACATACTGATTTTTTCTTCTTCTCTCCAGGAACACGTTCAGCACGTCAGACGAGTGCTTCAGAGGTTGTTGGAGAATGGACTTTTTGTCAAGGCGGAGAAATGCATTTTTCATGCACAATCCGTTCCATTCCTAGGTTACATCGTCTCGACTGAAGGTATTCACATGGATCCTGACAAGGTTAAGGCTGTGGTGGATTGGCCTAGCCCAGATTCCCGTAAGGCCCTACAGAGGTTTCTGGGATTCGCCAATTTCTACCGGCGTTTCGTTCGCAACTTTAGTCAGATAGTCGCTCCTCTTACCGCCTTAACCTCCCCCAGAGTGATGTTCAGGTGGTCCGATACAGCCGAGGCTGCATTCGCCAAACTCAAGAGCCGCTTTGTTTCGGCTCCCATCCTCATAGCTCCCGATCCCTCGCGTCAGTTCGTGGTGGAGGTGGACGCTTCAGAGGTGGGGGTAGGTGCGGTACTTTCCCAACGTTCCTCTTCTGACGACAAGATGCACCTTTGCGCGTTCCTTTCCCATCGGTTATCACCTGCGGAACGCAACTACGACATTGGCAACAGAGAGTTGTTGGCAGTGAAGTTAGCACTGGAGGAGTGGCACCATTGGTTAGAGGGGTCGGGGGTACCTTTTATAGTTTGGACCGATCACAAGAATTTGGAATATATCAGAACCGCCAAGCGACTCAACTCCAGGCAGGCGCGATGGGCACTCTTTTTCGGACGTTTTGACTTCTCTCTCCCGTATCGCCCGGGTTCCAAGAATGTCAAACCCGATTCCCTTTCTCGCATTTTTGACCATTCCGAACGCCCATCCACTCCCGAGTGCATCCTACCCGGGACCCTAGTGGTCTCCACACTCACATGGGAGGTTGAATCGAGGGTCAAAACGGCCTTAGAAGGGGTAACGCCTCCGCCCGGTTGCCCGCCTAATCGGTTGTTTGTGCCGGAGGGGTGTCAGTCCGATGTTATTCGGTGGAGGCATTGCTCCAACGTAGCGTGTCATCCAGGAGTCAGCCGCACTAGCTTTTTGGTTAAGCAACACTTTTGGTGGCCACTGATGGCTCGTGACATTCACAGTTTCGTCTTGGCTTGCTCGGTTTGTGCCACTGGGAAGACTTCTAATCGACCCCCAGATGTGTTACTCCAACCGCTGTCGGTCCCTTCGAGACCCTGGTCCCACATCGTGCTAGATTTTGTTACCGGCCTTCCACCCTCCCAGGGCAAGACAGTTGTTTTGACCGTGGTGGACCGGTTCTCGAAGGCGGCTCATTTTATTCCCTTGCCTAAATTACCATCTGCCAAGGAGACAGCGGTAACTGTCGTGGATCACGTCTTTCGCTTACATGGCCTGCCGATGGACGTAGTTACTGACAGGGGGCCCCAATTTGTGTCCAAGTTTTGGCAAGAGTTTTGTAGGTTACTGGGAGCGAGTGTCAGCCTGTCTTCAGGGTTTCATCCCCAGAGCAACGGTCAAATGGAGAGGGCCAACCAAGATTTGGAGAGAGTGTTGCGATGTTTGGTTTCTAAGAATCCCTCTTCCTGGAGTCAACAACTCTCTATGGTTGAGTACGCTCACAATTCGTTGCCAGTGGCAGCCACGGGTCTCTCTCCGTTTGAGTGTAGTTTAGGTTACCAGCCACCTATCTTTCCCAGTACGGAGTCCGAGGTCACTGTTCCCTCCGCTCACGCTTTCATCCAGAGGTGCCGTCACGCATGGAGCAGAGCCCGTGAGACTCTTCTCCGGGTGGGGGCGCGCACCAAGGCTAAGGCCGACCGCCACCGGTCGAAGCCTCCGGTATACGTCGTTGGCCAAAGAGTGTGGCTTTCTACTAAGAACATTCCACTCCGATCCGTTTCGAACAAGCTTGCCCCCAAATTTATCGGCCCGTTCAGAGTCACCAGGATCATTAGTCCGGTGGCGGTCCGGCTCAAGCTTCCTCCGGCATATAGGAGAATTCATCCTACCTTTCATGTGTCTAAAATAAAACCTGTGTTTCAGGCACGCATTAACCCGCCGGTCCCGGTTCCCCCGCCGCCACGACTTGTTGATGGGGAACCCACCTTTTCTGTCAATCGTATTTTGGACTCTAGAAGGAGGGGACGCGGATTCCAGTACCTGGTGGACTGGGAGGGTTACGGCCCGGAGGAGAGAAGTTGGGTACCTGCTAGGGACATTCTGGATCACTCCCTTATCGATGATTTCAATCGACAGGTAAATTCGCCTGGGAACGCCGAGAGGCGTTCCGAGGGGGGGGGGGTATTGTCACGGTTCATGAATCCACTGTCTCTCTTTCTCTTTCTCTCTCTCTCTCTCTCTCTCTCTCTCTCTCTCTCTCTCTCTCTCTCTCTCTCTCTCTCTCTCTCTCTCTCTCTCTCTCTCTCTCCCGTGTTTGTGTGGGCGTGGTTCCCAATCTCGGCCTGATTGTCTGCGCCAGCTGGAACCACTTATCTTCCCTTTATATGTTCTGTAACCAGTGTTTCTTGTTGTCAGATCGTTGTTACTTCCCTGAGGTTGTGTTGTTACTTCCCTGAGGTTGTGTCGTGTGTCGTGTGTCAGTGCTCATCTCTCGCCGCCCTTGTGTGGATTATCTGCTGTGCTCCTTCCTTCCCATCCGGACACACTCCCCTGGATTTCTCAGCACGCTATCACCGGAAGATGCGCCCTAGTCCCTGGGTTGGATTCCGTCTGAGTACAGTCTGTCTGTCCTGTTGCTGATATAAATTGTATTCATTAAACCATCGTTGCTTGCATCTTGCATCCGCCTCTGTATTGTCACAACTGTATATTAGCCTATCTGGCTATGCGCAACGCCATAGGTTTGTTCATTTAGTGAACAAGATATGCGTATAAGTCCCAATGCCATTCTATTCCAATGTATGATTTTATAAGAAGAAAAATATAATTTCATTTAGCGGAATAAAATCCCAATGATATTTTTCCCATTAAGGAACGAGTATGCATATGAAGTGGCTATGTTGACATGAAACAGGTCCAATACAATAGAACTATTTAGCAACTTTAGTTGTGAATGATAACGTTTCGAATGTCTTAGAAATCAAAACATATATGGGCTGCATGATGCGACTACAGGCAATTGATGATTTCAGAAAGTTGCAACAAAAAAAGCTTGCCCTCTTGTCCTTGCTCAAGCTGCACATGCTATTCTCTCATTGAGTGATCATATGTTCACCCATCAGACTATTCTCTATTTAATCTTGTCTTTACTAATATGTCAAATTAGTTTTAATTTAGATTGGCCCATTATCAAATAGGCAGGAACGAGGGCAGGAGCAAAAATGACATATCATCTGCATTCACTGGAATAGTGAATGGTTCCTTTTTTTAAATTATGCCAGGTGGGCTACGAATATTTCACTCCAAGCATCAACCACTGTTTCAGGTGCATGCAGCCTCTCCCTGCACAACAGGTGATATCCGCCCAAACTCTGTATGACATGTTCTCTCCAAACCTGTTCCTGCAACTTCCCAGTGCTTCATTTGGATAATCAAGTGAAGTATGTTCAGGAACATTAATTGTAATAGGTTTTAAGCAACTAAAAATAATTAATTAAACTGTTGACAGCCTCTCTCTCTGCATGCTCCAGAAAGGCATGAAGGAGAGAGAGGAGTATGTGGAAACGCATGTTGGTGAGATATTCTGTAGCTGAAGGTAATGTGTCAGCCTATTCATTACACAAATATACAAATCAAAATTTGTAGGTTATTCTAAATCAAATACACTATAATTGTAGGCTAATTCTGTAAGCCATCCTGCACAACCAATGAACCAACAGAATCGCTTAAGCGTATACGCTCTCTCCCAGACTTAAGGATAGAAAGTTTGGAGTGTAGCATTAGGTAACCAGTCCATCCTGTATGCAGTCCATACAGTCCACACTCAAAGGCGGTTACTAAAATTAGTTTAATTTTGGAGAATAGGCTAGACCAGTTAGACCAAAGCCATCTTACATAAAAAAAAAAAAACATTTATTCTTTGTCAACATAATCCATCCACCTGACAAGTGTGACATATTAAGAAGCTGATTAAACAGTAGGATCACGCTCTCCGTAGCCGATCTGAGCAAGACCTTTAAACACGTCAACATTCATAAAGCCGCTGGGCCAGACATGCACGGACCAACTGGCAAGTGTCTTCACTGACATTTTCAACCTCTCCCTGGCCGAGTCTGTAATACCTACAAGTTTCAAGCTGACCAACATAGTCCCTGTGCCCAAGAAAGCGAAGGTAAACTGCCGAAATGATTACTGCCCGTAGCACTCGCGTTGGTAGCCACGAAGTGCTTTAAAAAGCTGTTCAAGGCTGACATCAACTTCACCATCCCAGAAACCCTTGACTCACTCCAATTCACATACCACCCCAACAGATCCACAGATGATGCAATCTCAATCGTGCTCCGCACTGCCTTTTCACACCTGGAAAAAAGGAACACCTATGCGAGAATGCTGTTCCTTTACTCCAGCTCAGCATTCAACCCCATAGTGCCCACAAATCTCTTCACTAAGCTAATGACCTTGTGACTAATCACCTCCGTTTGTAACTAGATCCTGGACCTCATGACGGGCCGCCCCCAGGTGGTCAGAGTAGGCAACAACATATCTGCCACGCTGATCCTCAACACGGGTTGCGAAGCTTAGTCCCCTCCTGTACTCCCTGTTCTCCCACAACTGCGTGGCCAAGCAAGACTCCAACACCATCATTACATTTCTTGAGGACACAACAGTTGTAGACCACTGCTCCTGAGTTGTGCAGTGGTCTAAGACACTGCATCTCAATGCATCAGGTGTCACTGCAGTACCTGGTTCAAATCCAAGCTGTATCACATCCAGCCATGTTTGGGAGTCCCATAGCCAGTGCACAATTGGCCCAGCGTTGTCTGAGTTTGGCCGGGGTAGGCCGTCATTGTAACTAAGAATTTGTTCTTAACTGTTCAAATTAAATAAAGGTTCAATTAATTGTTGTGATCTACCCTTAGAAGCTTTTGTTATGTTCCTTTATTGGTAGTAATTGCAAAAAGACGGAGAGATGTTCAAGTGATAACATATACCATAAAAAACAACTATCTATACCATAAAAAACAAACCATCATGTAACACTTTCTCTACTACTACTAGCGTATGCTATTACAACCATCACAACAACTACTATTGTATTTATTTATTATTTAACATTTAATTAACCAAGCAAGTCAATTGAGAAAACATTCATATTAACAATGACGGCATATCACAAACATTGCTAGGCACAGACAACAGCACGAAGGACAAAATGGAAGATAAACATTTTTTCCATACGCTCAAAAATATTGTTTTGCACATTTGTTTACGTCCCTGTTAATGAGAATTTCTCCTCTGTCAAGATAATCCATCCACCTGATAGGTGTGGTATATCAAGAAGCTGATTAAACAGCATGATCATCACACAGGTGCACCTTGTGCTGGGGACAATAAAATGCCACTCTAAAGTGTGCAGTTTTGTCACACAACACAAAGACACAGATGTCTCAAGTTTTGAGGGAGTGTGCAATTGGCGTTGGCCAAGTCAATAAAGATAGCAGCACAATATTGCTTAGAGTCAAGGGCAGTGCTGACATCATTTAGAACCTTTAAGGTTGCAGTGATACATCCATAACCTGAGCGGAAACCAGATTGCATACCCGAGAGAATACTATAGACATCAAGAAAGCCAGTCATTGAAATAAGTGAAATAAGAATCCCGACTTATCGAAGTGGTGACTAAAGCGCTTGGAATTACACTCCTTGTCAGTACCAACCACACCATCAACATTAAGGGGCAGGGGCAGCTGTGAGGAGGAAGGTTTATCCTTTCACTATTTTCCAGAACTTATTGGGGTTAGACCCACAGAGAGAGAACTGCTCCTTAGTAACTGACTGTGGTAGCCTTATGACAAATCAGGACAGGTTGTTTATCTGAGCAGCCATTACGAACAGTGACAATAGCAGGGCTATATACAGGGGGTACCGGTACAGAGTCAATTTGCGGGGGCACCAGTGTCGAGGTAATTGAGGTAATATGTACATGAAGGTAGATTTATTAAAGTGACTGTGCATAGATAATAACAGAGAGTCGCAGCAGCATGAAAGTGTGTGTGTGTGGGGGGGGGCAATGCAAATCGTCTTGGCGATCTGGTACCGCTTGCCGTGCAGTAGCAGAAAGAACAGTCTATGACTAGGGTGGCTGGAGTCTTTGACAGTTTTTAGGGCCTTCCTCTGACACCAACTGGTATAGAGGTCCTGAATGGCAGGAAGCTTGGCCCCAGTGATGTATTGAGCCGGACACACTAACCTCTGTAGTGCCTTGCGGTCAGAGCCAGAGCAGTTGCCATACCAGCCAGGCAGTGATGCAACCTGTCAGGATAATCTTGATGGTGCAGCTGTTTTGAGGATCTGAGGACCCATGCCAAATCTTTTCAGCCTCCTGGAGGGAATAGGCTTTGTTGTGCCCTCTCCACGACCTCCTTGGTGTGAACAGGTTGTACAGGAGGGGACTGAGCACGCACCCCTGAGTGGACCCCGTGTTGAGGATCAGCGTGGAGAATGTGTTGTTACCTACCTTTACCACCTGGGGGTGGCCCATCATAAGTCCAGAATCCAGTTGCAGAGGTATCTTTAGGGGTGTTTAGTCCCACGGTCCTTAGCTTAGTGATGAGCTTTGAGGGCACTATGATGTTGAACGCTGAGCTGTAGTCAATGAATAGCATTTTTACATAGGTGCTCCTTTTGTCCAGATGTGAAAGGGCAGTGTGGAGTGCAAGAGAGATTGCATCATCTGTGGATCTGTTGGAGCGGTGTTCAAATTGGAGTGGGTCAAGGGTTTCTGGGATAATGGTGTCAATGTGAGCCATGACCAGCATTTCAAATCATTTCATGGCTACAGACATGAGAGCTACGGGTCGATAGTCATTTAGGCAGGTTACCTTAGTGTTCTTGGGCACAGGGACTATGGCGGTCTGAATGAAACATGCATTACAGACTCAGACAGGGAGAGGTTGAAAATGTCCATGAAGACACTTGCCAGTTGGTCAGTGCTTGCTCGGAATACATGTCCTGGTAATCCGTCCTTGTGAATGTTGACCTGTTTAAAGGTCTTACGCACACCGGCTGCGGAAAGTGTGATCACACAGTTGTCCGGAACAGCTGATGCTCTCATGTATGTTTCAGTGTTACTTGCCTCAAAGCGTAGGCTCATGTCACTGGGCAGCCCTCGGTGGTGCTTCCCTTTGTAGTCTGGAATAGTTTGCAGGCCCTGCCACATCCGACGAGCGTTGGAGCAGTGTAGTACGGTTCGATCTTAGTCCTGTATTTACTCTTTGCCTGTCTGATGGTTTGTTGGAGGGCATAACGGGATTTCTTCTAAGCTTCTGGGTTAGCGTCCCACTCCTTGAAAGTGGCAGCTCTACACTTTAGCTCAGTGTGTATGTTGCCTGTAATCCATGGCTTCTGGTTGGGGTATGTACGTACAGTCGGGACAACGTCCTCGATGCACTTATTGATAAAGCCTGTGACTGATGTGGTGTACTCCTCAATGCCATTGGAAAAATCCCAGAACATATGAAAATTATGTCATGGCTTTAAAAGCTTCTGATAGGCTAATTGACACCATTTGAGTCAATTGGAGGTGTACCTCTGGATGTATTTCAAGGCCTACCTTCAAACTCAGTGCCTATTCGCTTGACATCATGAGAAAATCAAAAGAAATCAGCCAAGACCTCCACAAGTCGGGTTCATCCTTGGGAGCAAATTCCAAACGCCTGAAGGTACCATGTTCATCTGTACAAACAATAGTACGCAATTATAAACACCATGGGACCACGCAGCCGTCATACCACTCAAGAAGGAGACGCGTTCTGTCTCTTAGAGATGAATGTACATTGGTGCGAAAAGTACAAATCAATCCCAGAACAACAGCAAAGGACCTTGTGAAGATGCTAAAGGAAACAGGTACAAAGTATCTATATCCACAGTAAAACAAGTCCTATATCAAATCAAATCAAATTGTATTTGTCACATACACATGGTTAGCAGATGTTAATGCGAGTGTAGCGAAATGCTTGTGCTTCTAGTTCCGACAATGCAGTAATAACCAACAAGTAATCTAGCTAACAATTCCAAAACTACTACCTTATACACACAATTGTAAGGGGATAAAGAATATGTACATAAAGATGTATGAATGAGTGATGGTACAGAGCAGCATAGGCAAGATACAGTAGATGGTATTGAGTACAGTATATACATGAGATGAGTATGTAAACAAAGTGGCATAGTTAAAGTGGCTAGTGATACATATATTACATAAAGATGCAGTAGATGATATAGATCGACATAACCTGAATGGCCGCTCAGCAAGGAAGAAGCCACTGCTCCAAAACTGCCATTAAAAAGCCAGACTACTGTTTCCAACTGCACATGGGGACAAAGTTTGTACTTTTTGAAGAAATGTCCCCTAGTCTGATGAAACAAAAATAGAACTGTTTGGCCATAATGACCATCGTTATGTTTGAAGGGAAAAGGGGGAGGCTTGCAAGCCTAATAACACCATCCCAACCGTGAAGCACGGGGCTGGCAGCATCATGTTGTGGGGTGCTTTGCTGCAGGAGGGACTGGTGTACTTCACAAAGTAGCTGGCATCATGAGGGAGGGAAATTATGTGGATATATTGAAGCAACATCTCAAGAAATCAGTCAAGAAGTTAAAGCTTGGTTGCAAATGGGTCTTCCAAATGGACATTGACCCCAAGCATACTTCCAAAGTATGCAAAATGGCTTAAGGACAAAAAAGTCAAGTGTTTGGAGTGGCCATAACAAAGCTCTGACCTCAATTCCTAGAGAAAATTTGTGGGCAGAACTGAAAAAGCGTGTGCAAGCAAGGTGGCCTACAAACCTGACTCGGTTACACCAGCTCTGTCAGGAGGATTGGGCCAAAATGCACCCAACTTATTGTGGGAAACTTGTGGAAGACTACCTGAAACATTTGACCCAAGTTAAACAATTTAAAGGCAATGCTACCAAATACTAATTGAGTGTATTTAAACTTCTGAACCTCTGGGAATGTGATTAAAGAAATTCAAGCTGAAACAAATAATTCTCTCAACTGTTATTCTGACATTTCACATTCTTAAAATAAAGTGTTGATCCTAACTGACATAAGACAGGGAATTTGTACTAGGACTAAATGTCAGGAATTGTGAAAAACTGAGTGTAAATGTATTTGGCTAAGCTGTATGTAAACCTTTGACTTCAACTGTATGTGAGAATGCTGTTCATTGATTACAGTTCAGCATTCAACACTATTGAACCCTCCAAGCTCGACACCAAGCTGAAGAGAATGCCTTATTGCAAAATTGCATATTGAGAAACACCCTGACTGGCATGTCTTATCTGGAACATCAAAGCGTCTTCCCATGCCCTGGAGAAGAATTGGTCTGAGCCATAAGAAATCACTTCAAGAATGTTTTTCATCATGATAATTGTTTTGAGTAGTGCGTCTCAGTTTGGTTGCATGCCTCGTAGGTGCTTTCACACCAATAAGAAACTCACAAAATGAAACGTAAAACACGAAACGTCCAGAGAGCGCAGTCACATTTCAGAGTTTTACACTCCGTGATGTGTAATATGTTAAAAAGTAAACCACATTGTCACGCATGATGATTATACAACTATACAGCACAACCTTTTGACGAAAACATTTTCACAGAACACTTGTAATAGACACCTGCATTGTTTGCTGTTTGGGGTTTTAGGCTGGGTTTCTGTACAGCACTTTGAGATATCAGCTGATGTACGAAGGGCTATATAAATACATTTGATTTGATTTGATTTGATATTCTACTGAAACGCTTACCTTAAAAACCAAGTCCCCATTGTTTTTTAGACAGTCAACAACTACCTGACCCTAATTTCCCTGCTGTTTTCGAAACAAATCACCTCTTATTTTTAAAACAAAGATTTGCTTTCTGTTTTTTTTCATATTACACAACTCTGTGCTGAGGTCAGAGGAGCAGTGTATTGATGCAGTGGTTAGTGTTCCCTCCAGCAGTGACACAAAGCCCTGTCACTCTACAGAATGGTGATTAGATTTACCTTTCTTCTAATGGCCCCCTGTCCTCCATCCACCACCTGCCCTGGGGCCACACTAAAACCACACGAGGCTGCAATAGCCAGGACCTCTATCTACTCCACTGACGTACCATATCTCCTTATCATTAGATTTTCATACCGTAGCATGAAGGGACCTTATTTAAGCAACATTGTATGGTTAGAACATGTGGTTTACTCATCTTGGTTGTGCATAACATGGGCCTAATCTCGGTAAACACAGAACTAAAATCTCAGGTCATTTGGTCAGATACTCAATTAAGTTTGTGTTCTGGAGACGTGTTGAAAGTAGATCCACAAACTCAACACACTTCCAGCACTTCGGATGGGGTCATTGGCAAAGTGTTTTTTTTTACCAGGCGACTGTTGTGACATGTTCATTTAATTAAAATGATGTAGGAGGAGGGGTCCGTTAAGGTTGGGTGGTCCTTCCAGGGGCACACTAGAAAACTTAATTATTAAATTATGAAAAATATTTATAACATTCCACCCATGAGGTCACTAGTCATTTGCCTGCAGGAAAGACTATTGCTTTCTGATAAATGGTGTCGCCATAGTCATAGTCAAGAACTTGCAGGAAAGTTGACTGTACAATCTACTTCCTGCTGTTTAGGGAGAGGCATGATCTATTTCTATAAAAGAAGACTATTTAAATCTCAACTAGCTCTTGCGTAGTTCCTTCGATTGGGCAAAGGTGGATTGGTGCAGGATTGGGCGAAGGATTGGGCAAAGGTGTTGCTTAAACTGGGGGTGGGGATTTGAAGTGGAAAGTTTTCTTGTCCATGTTTTTTTTTAAATCAGGTTTTCCTATGTCAAACGGTTTTATTTAATTGCAGTGTTCTGCGATGTATATAAAGAGTAATATTGGGATTCAAGTTAAAAATGTAATACATGTAAACTCGTTGTCGGGTATCAGGCCTACCACTGCTGTGTCCTCAGCAAACTTAATGATGGTGTTGGAGTTGTGCTTGGCCACACAGTCTTGCGTGAACATGGAGTACAGGAGGGGACTAAGCACACACCCCTGAGGGGTCCCTGTGTTGAGGATCAGCATGGCAGATGTGTTTTTGCCTACTCTTACCACCTGGGGGCGGCCCGTCAGGAAGTCCAGGATCCAGCTGCAGAGGGAGGTGTTTAGTCCCAGGGTCCTTAGCTTAGTAATGAGCTTTGTTGTTGAATGCTGAGCTGTAGTCAATGAACAGCATTCTCACATGGGTGTTCCTTTTGTCCAGATGTGAAAGGGCAGTGTGGAGTGCGATTGCGATTGAGATTGCGTCATCTGTGGATCTGTTGGAGCGGAATGCAAATTGGAGTGGGTCAAGGGTTTCCGGGATAATGGTGTCAATGTGAGCCATGACCAGCCTTTCAAAGCACTTCATGGCTACCGACGTGAGTGCTCCAGGGCGGTAGTAATTTAGCCAGGTTACCTTCGCTTTCTTGGGCACAGGGACTATGGTGTTCTGCATGAATGTATTACAGACTCGGGCAGGGAGGTTAAAAATATCAGTGAAGACCCTGCGGCCTTGTGAATATTGACCTGTTTAAAGGTCTTGCTCACATCATCTACTGAGAGTGTGATCCAGTGGAGGCTCCTCAGTTGAGGAAGGGGAGGACCATCCTCCACAGTGAATTTCATAAAAATGAAAAAATTATCATTTTTAGATAAAACTCTACTCAATATATTCACATCATCAAATAATAGATTAAAACACACTGTTTTGCAATGAAGATCTACAGTAGCCTCAACAGGACCGTGGTGTAGCCGGATGACAGCTAGCTTCCATCATCCTATTGGTACATTGACTTCAATACAAAACCTAGGAGGCTCTTGGTTCTCACCCCTTTCCATAGACTTTCACAGTAATTACTTCCGGAGGACGTCTTCCAACATATCAGAGCTTTTGTAGCATGAACTGACATGTTATCCACCCAATCAAAGTATCAGAGAAGGAACCTAGAAGTGAAAGCATAAGCTACAGCTAGCTACTACTGCAGTGCACAAAATGTGGTGAGAAATTGTCTCAGAGAGAGAAAGACAAAAGTTGAACAGTTTTGAACAATTTAATTTCCTCAAAAATTAAGGAGAAGCAAGAGAGAGCGAGTGTCACTTTTTTTAAATGTACCTCTCTGGAATATGTGGGCGTCCCACCTCGCCAACAGCCAGTGAAATTGCAGGGCGCCAAATTCAAACAACAGAAATCTCATAATTAAAATGCCTCAAACAGACAAGTATTATACACCATTTTAAAGATAAACTTCTTGTTCATCCATCCACAGTGTCTGATTGCAAAAATACTTTACGGCAAAAGCACACCATGCGATTATGTTAGGTCAGCGCATAGCCACAGAAAACCATACAGCCATTATCCAACAAAGGAGAGGTGTCACAAAAGTCAGAAATAGCGTTAAAATTAATCACTAACCTTTGATGATCTTCACCGGAGGGCGCTCCCAGGTCTCCATGTTAGACAATAAATGTTTGTTTTGTTCGATAAAGTTAATCTTTATGTCCAAATACCTCCTTTTTGTTCAGGCATTTAGTCCAGTAATCCAAATGCACAAAGCGCGCTCACAAATCCAGAATGAAAAGTAAAAAAAGTTCCATTGTAGTTCGTAGAAACATGTCAAACGATGTATATAATCAATCTTTAGGATGTTTTTATCATAAATCTTCAATAATATTCCAACCGGACAATTCCTTTGTCATTAGAAAGGAAAGGGAAAGGAGCTTGCGCACAGCCGCGCGCGATAAACAACTCAAGACTTTCAACCTGACCACTGGTTGAAACAGCTCTTATTCCCTCCCCTTTCACAGTAGAACAACTTTCTAAAGACTGTTGACATCTAGTGGAAGCGGTAGGAAGTGCAATCTGATCCCATAGACACAGTATATTGGATAGGCAATCACTTAAAAAAACTACAAATCTTAGATTTCCCACTTCCTGGTTGGATTGTTCTCAGGTTTTTGCCTGCCATATGAGTTCTGTTATACTCACAGACATTATTTTAACAGTTTTGGAAACTTTTGAGTGTTTTCTTTCCGAATATACTAATTATATGCATATTCCAGCCTCCGGGCCTGAGTAGCAGGCCATTAACTCTGGGCACCTTATTCATCCAAGCTACTCAATACTGCACCCCGTTCCCAAAGAAGTTTTAAACTTTCAGTTTCAATGAATTAGTTAGCAAATGCAGTTGGCTAGTTGAATTACTCAAACACCCGGTTCAAACAGAGGGATTCTATGTTAGCTAGCTGGCTATGACTATCCAACACAACACTGGAACTCTTCCATGTCGTGGTAGGCTTTTGGTTTTATTAATTGCAACCGGGGCCTGCCAGTATAACTGCTTACTGACTATACACTGTAACGTTACTGCATTATTGTGTGTTTTTTTGCCTGGTCACATACAGCTGATGTGTTGTTCATTGAAGTCCACAAACGAAGGGAAAAGGTGAGAGGAGGAGAGTGCACAGAGGCTATAATGAATTCAATGTGGCTGCTATGAAAGTGAACTGTGTTTATAAGGGATCCAGGGTGTATTCATTCCACCAGTTCTGTTGAAAAACTGTTCTTAAACGGAAAGCAAAGAAAGAAGGGTAAAAATACCTGGATTTGTCCAATAGAAATTTTCATTTGCAAACTGTTGGACTAATGATTACACCCTAGATAAGCTAGATGCAGGCAAGAGTGTGCAAGGCGGTATTGAATGTGTCACTGTCTGTCCATGTGTCACTGTCTGTCATCTCAAAATTTTCTCTCGACCTGTGTGCACCTACATTGTAAACTTTCATTCATAGGTTAGGTTTTAGCAACCTCATGATGGGTATAGGGAAAATGTGAGTATCATGTAGTAGCCTAAACCTATCGATGTTACATTGAACTGGGTGAATGGAATATGAATGACAGTCATCCAACAGGCTGCAATAAGGCCATGCTCTGGGTCTTCCATTCCTGAGGCGGTCTTCATGAGAGCCAGTTTCAACATAGTTTTTGCGACTGCAGTTGAAGAAACTTTCAAAGTTCTTGAAATGTTCCAGATTGACTGACCTTCATGTCTTAAAATAATGATGGACTGTCATTTCTCTTTGCTTATTTGAGCGGTTCTTGCCATAATATGGACAAGGTCTTTTATCAAATAGGGCTACCTTGTCACAACACAACTGATTGGCTCAAACACATTAGAAATTCCACAAATTAACTTTTAACAAGGCACACCTGTTAATTGAAATACATTCCTCATGAAGCTGGTTGAGAGAGTGTGCAAAGCTGTCATCAAGGCAAAGGGTGGCTACTTTGAAGAATCTCAAATATGTAATATAAAATATAACAAACACTCTTTTGGTTACTACATGATTCCATATTTGTTATTTCATAGTTTTGATGTCTTCACTGTTATACTACAATGTAGAAAATAGTTTTTTTTAAATAAAGAAAACCCCTGGAATGAATAGGTGTGTCCAAACTTTTGACTGGTACTGTATACTGAACAAAAATATAATTCAATCTTGGTTTCATTAGCCTAGAGAATCTCATGGTCTGAGAGTCCTTTAGGTGCAAACTCCAAGCGGGCTGTCATGTGCCTTTACTGAGGAGTGGCTGCCATCTGGCCACTCTACCATAAAGGCCTGATTGGTGGAGGGCTGCAGAGGTGGTTGTCATTCTGGAAGGTTCACCCATCTCTACAGAGGAGCTGATTCATTCAGGTGTGGCCAATTAGTGGATGCGGCCAAAACACTAATAATATTATTAGAACCTTCTTTGAACATTACTAAGGATTTTAGGGGGGGTTTATGGAAAGTTTTCTTAATGTTCTGAAAACAGGACTTTAAATTGAACCTGCAGAAAATATTATGCTAAAGTATTATAAATTCCACAGAAGACGGTTGTTTCTTTATGGTCTCTGAATAATTTGAGAATATTACTTTAAATAGAACCATGAAGAAACATGTAGGAGACTTTATGGGAAGG
Organism: Oncorhynchus gorbuscha; assembly: GCF_021184085.1. Lineage (NCBI taxonomy): Eukaryota > Metazoa > Chordata > Actinopteri > Salmoniformes > Salmonidae > Oncorhynchus > Oncorhynchus gorbuscha. The sequence continues at coordinate 60,044,444 of NC_060173.1, forward strand.
TTATATGCAAAATAACCATTGGACAAACATGCTCTCACCAAGCTCGAAGAAACATATGGTTCTCAGAACATTATGTGCCAGCTGGGTGCTATGGATTAGATTTCTATGGCAGCAGAGCAAGACACTGTTCTATATTTGGTGCATGTGCTGCCCATGTTCATCAGTGTTCAGACAGGAGTAGTCATATAATTTTGCACACATTATTTCAATTTATCAGGAGGTGCTGCAGAACCTGCAGCACCCCTACTTCCCGCAGCTATGATTGGAGATCAATATAAATGTTCTTGCTACATTAGGATACCAAAACGAAACCACACGAAAATGGCTTTTAAAATGCCACTTGCTCTGTTACATAATAATCAAGGCAAATATGGGAACATGTGTCGGATGCTGTGTTGTTTGATAAAGAGAACGGGATGCTTGACGTCAGGAAGGACAAACAAATCCTCCCCCCTCCCCAATAAATAAGACAGACAAGTTCTTCCGCGTGGGGGAAAAAGACACCAGGCGCACCAAGCAAAGTCAACGCAGTGCAGGGAGCATCAATAAAAGACGCTCAGATACACAGACACACATTACACACGCATACAAAGACACTGTTTTACACACTCCAGAATCTGACCATGCCGATTTCAAGCAGCTCTTCTTCCTCAACGAAGAGTATGCGCAGGGCAGCGTCCGAGCTCGAGAGGTCTGATTCTGTTACGGTAAGGAGTTACGTTCTTATTACCATTCCATTTAGACCTATCATACTCAACTTTTGAGTAGAAATGGTCAAAACTATTGTTATAAGTGTCACTTGCTAATCTTTTTAAGACATTTTTTATGTTGCCTCAATGCGCGCAGAGAGCCTGGCTCCTTGGAGAGGGCACTAATTATGCAGGAGCGGTTGGGTAAATGGTAACTTTTTATAGGAAAATAACTTATTGTGGTTTAGCAGCTTGGCTTTTAAATCACAAAGACTAAGCTATGCGTCAGGTTTACTTAGACTGCATTGGTGTTCTTATGCGTGTTTGGAGATTGTAAACTGGTTCCACCGAGGTAAGCAAGGCTCTATGGGCTGTGTCTTGTGCGCTGCCGGTGGTCGAGATAAATATGTTCGAGTTTAAATATGTTCACAGACATAACAGTAAAGCTGTTTTAAATCCAATATGTTGCTCTTTTTTGTCGCAGTCTCCAAGATTCATTGGGAGACGACAAAGTTTGATCGAGGATGCGCGGAAGGAACGAGAAGCAGCGGCAGCCGCGGCAGAGGCGGCTGAAGCGACTGAACAGATCGTGTTTGAGGAAGAGGATGGAAAAGCTCTGCTCAATCTCTTCTTCACGCTGAGAAGTTCCAAGACACCAGCACTGTCACGCTCTCTCAAGGTGTTCGAGGTAAGTACAAACGAGCTAGGCCTTTTTCTGTATTAAAGAGCCTAAATAGGATTTGGGTAATTCAAAAAAGGATTTAAAGTGAAACGTTTAACTTTGAAAATAAACAACATCGAATTTAACCTAATACTCTACCAATTATCACAAACCAACACTTGTTTTTGTTCAAATGGAGAGTGGGATACATATTTTGCACAATTGATATTTTGTATGAATATACGGGAAAATAGGAGATATTCAAGAAGGCAATTAATTCTGAGTTGTAAGGTGTGAGAAAATGTTGTAGCCTAAACCTATTAGTGCTTGCTCTCAGCTCTTCGTGTTAATTTTTCTAGGCGACAAGGCAGCATCACTGTGTCTATTATGTCATTATGGTCCAGGAGAGGCAACTAGGTAAATTCGAATGTTATGTCAAAAAATGCAGAGCAGATTGTTGGAGCCTTGAACAAAGGTGTCAATGATTATTCCTAAATATATTTCCTAAATGGGAATGATTCTATGGCGATATTGTTTTCGTGGTGTAGCTTATGCTATCAACAACAACTTGTTTTAAAGTATAGTAATTTCTTATCAAGGGAAAATAAAATATCCCTGAATTGTCCACATCTTAAAATGTGTGGGCTAATCTAATCAAGCCAACCTTAATCTTTTTCATAATTAAAAACTTTAACTATGAAAATCCAGTGTTTCTATGTCAAACGGTTTGGTTATATTTCAGTCTTCTATGATGTACATAAAGTGTAATATCTCCTCACTTCCTTTCCTTCACTGCAAGAACAAGCCAGATGAGAACCAGTCTAATGATGAGATTCCACCATAAAATAATGTTCTCAAGTCTTTTCTAGGTAGTGCCGATGAAGGGGTGGAGACGAGGAAACATTTTTAGCAAATGAGAAAGAGCCTAAGAGAAGTATGTTGTGCTTGACAGACATTTCCTATTTTCTAGTGCAGATGCAGTGGTGGTGTAAACCTTACTTAAAATACTTTAAAGTATGAGTTAGGTCGTTTTTTGGGGGGTATCTGTACTTTACTATTTACATTTTTTACAACTTTTACTTCACTACATTCCTAAAGAAAAGAAAATACTTTTTACTTCATACATTTTTGCCTGACACCCAAAAGTGCTTCTTATATTTTGAATGCTTAGGACAGGAAAATGGTCCAATTCACACACTTACCAAGACAACATCCCTGGTCATCCCTACTTCCTCTGATCTGGCGGACTCACTAAACACGTTTTTTTTTTAAATATAAATGTCTGAGTGTGGGAGTGTACCTCTGGCTATCAGTAAAAAAAAATATGAAAATGATGCCGTCTGGTTTGCTTAACATAAGGAATTTCAAATTATTTATACTTTTTCTGTTGATACTTAAGTGTATTTTAGCAATTACATTTATTTTTAATACTTAAGTATATTTAAAACCAAGTAGTTAAAGACTTTTATTTAAGTAGTATTTTACTGGGTGAATTTTACTTGAGTCATTTTCTATTAAGAAATCTTTACTTTTACTCAAGTATGACAGTTGGGTACTTTTTCCACCACTGTGCAGATGAAGGGGGGTAGACGAGGAAACAATAGATGTTTGAGCAATTGAGAAGAGCCTAAGAGATATATATGTTGTGCCTGATAGACGTTTGAAGCTAAGATCCACCACCTGGAAACACGGCCGTGCAGGAAGCCCCGGGACAGCCTGGAGGGGCTGGAGTACTTTGTTCGCTGCGAGGTGCACCTGTCTGATGTCAGCACCCTCATCAGCTCCATCAAGAGGATAGCAGAGGACGTCAAAACCACCAAAGAAGTCAAATGTGAGAACCTTCAATCATTTCTGCATAATGCACTTTATTTAAACCGTACTAGGCTCACGAGCACAGGTGTGAACACTTAATGTTGTGGAACTCGAGCCTTAAACAGAAACAGCTATCAGGTGTAAGACCATCTAATATTGTATAGCCAATGTATGACCCAAATGTAACCTAGCTGAACCATCTTCACACTCACAAGATCTCAAAAAGTGTACTTGAATAATCCTGTTGAATCTCAAGACTTGATTGTCTGGTCACCTCCTTAGATATAGCCACCTTTGCATTGTATTTAGTCATACTGTAGCTGCTATTGAGTTGACCAAGGCTATTCATCTACGATAGATGGCAGGCTTTGTCCAAACATTTGTGTGCATTACGTGTTTTGCAGTGACAAGAACTAAAGGTATACATGGAAATGGGAGCATGTTTGTAAAAAAAAAATCAAAAAAAATCTTTATGGTCTTTTTTCAGTTCACTGGTTCCCAAAGAAAATCTCTGAGCTGGACAGATGTCACCATCTTATCACAAAATTTGATCCAGATTTAGACCAAGAACACCCAGTGAGTGAATGAATGGAAACAATCACTCTAGCTAGTTATGTAGAGAGAGTGAGAGTGAGAATATCATTGTTATTACACTGTTATTACATGATTAATATTAAATGGGAAACAACGTTTTGGGCGCAACTCACAAGTTTTGACTGTCGTTGAGCCTACATCAGATAATAATCTATTACATTGCTATAATGATGCCATATTTCTAATAACAGTATAATGACACTAGATCAAATGTGAAACTATAGATATTGGGTCACTACTCATGTTTTGTGTGACGGTTTTGTACAGGGATTCACAGATAGCGTCTATCGGCAGAGGAGGAAGATGATTGGAGACATTGCCTTCAGATATAAACAGTAAGCCAGAAATAATTATACCGTGACTCATTACAACATTTATTCATTTTAAAATAAGCCCTAAGAAATCACATTTCTAATTTCACAAATTAAGATATATAGATATTTCAATATACTGCTATGTAGCAGACCTGGGAAGAAAATA